>NC_059220.1:64629325-64823163 GCF_020615455.1 Coregonus clupeaformis | reverse complement strand
TTAAATATGTACTGTTGGGGTTAAATACTGCATGCAGGGTTAAATATGTACTGTTGGGGGTAAATACTGTATGTAGGGTTAACCTCTTAAGGATCGGACCCTTTTTTTCAATTTTCGCCTAAAATGACATCCCCAAATCTAACTGCCTGTAGCTCAGGACCTGAAGCAAGGATATGCATATTCTTGATACCATTTTAAAGGAAACACTGTGAAGTTTGTGGAAATATGAAATTAATGTAGGAGAATATAACACATTAGATCTGGTAAAAGATAATACAAACAAAAAAACGTATTTTCTATTTTATTTTTTTGTTCCATCATCTCTGAAATGCAAGAGAAAGGCCATAATATAATATTGCAGTTTAGGCACAATTTAGATGTGTGTGCAAAGTTTCAGCTTGATCCAGTGAAGAATTGCAATACTGGACTATTTTGTATCAAGTCTGCCCAAATGTGCCAAAATGATATGGCAATACAACATGTAAGTTTACACACTCCCAGGAATTTCATACATGATGAATCATTAGCTTATACACTAACTTTCACACATCTAGATGGCCGGGCGGGGTGGGTGTGGAGCCAGAGACAGCAAGGGTTCAAACTGTAGAACCCAGTTCCTATATCTGAATATAAAAATTGATTTTATCAAACAAAACTATGCTACATTTTATCTCTGGGACCCTCGGGATGACAAATCAGAGCAAGATTACTGAATGTAAGTACATGATTTACCTTCAGAGGTGATTGCATCAAACCAGTTGCCGTGATAAGTTTTTTGTTGTTGTGCACTCTCCTCAAACAATAGCATGGTATTTTTTCACTGTAATAGCTACTGTAAATTGGACAGTGCAGTTAGATTAACAAGAATGTAAGCTTTCTGCCCATATAGGACATATCTATGTCCTGGAAAGTTTGCTGTTACTTACAACAGTAATGCTAATCACATTAGCGCACGTTAGCTCAACCGTCCCATATACGCGACACCGATCCCGTAGAGGTTAAATATGTACTGTTGGGGTTAAATACCGTATGTAGGGTTAAATATATACTGTTGGGGTTAAATATTGTATGTAGGGTTAAATATGTACTGTTGGAGGGACTCGAGGACCGGATTTGGGAAACAACGGTCTATACTGTAGCTACCAATCACCAACACAGCCATCACCATTATTCCATGGTGTCCACACACAACACCTCTGACTAAGAACAGAGAGAGAAAACATTCTCAACTTCAAGTGAAAGTCTTTGTGCTGTCTTTCATTTGTTCTTATTTCATCTTTCCTGATGATTTCACCTTATTATCACCTATATTTTCTAGCTCGTGTCACCATTTGTTTTATTCTTCAACCCTGTCTCTTGGGTATACACGTGCTGTACTACACTGTTTTCAGGTCTAAGCCTGCACTATATATGTAGTTTATTATGGATAGTTTGGTTGCCTCCCACTCTAGTATACCTCAGGCTTGGAGCCCTGGTTGTACCCCTGCCCACCATGACCCCATGTGGTGTTGCTCCTAGGTGTTGAGCTCATCTTTAATTGCAATGTTAATTATGAACGCCATGCAACATTAACATTGAGGCTGACTGACGCTACTTGGCGAAAGGTTCATTAACCACAAATTAATATGTTTTGCATCTGCTAATATACTTTTTCTCTTTCGCCCCTAAACAATGTAATTCCAGATAAATCACATAGAGTATTGTACAGCCTCACTGTAATTTATAAAATGTTCCCATAATCATAATTCATGCTGTTACTTTAATTAGTTAAATATGTTTAATCACACTTAAAATTGATCCCCGGATAAGTAATGTTTCATAAAAATCCCCCCTAACTGCAGGTCTGGTAGCTATTCCATTCATTTGTAATGTTGTGCCACTAATGACTATTGAGTGGTCAGTGGGGAAGGGAAAACACTGTACAGGGGTGGGTGGATCGTGTTGTTCAGACTTCAGATGTCTTCAACTAAGATCTGTTGTTCCTTATCAATAATTCTCTTTGCCTTGTGTTGTGTTGCTTTGAGGCAAACAGATGGAAGTCAGTGCGTGGAGAATGAAGATTTTCTCATGAGCCTATTTCAGTGTCTCTCTCCCCTTATTCTACAAATGTTTTATATGCTGTACAGGATTCACTTATTTTGTTCAGTCTTCCTTTTCTCTCTTTCTTTTCTCTCTCTCTTTTTTATGTGTAAATATAGGAACGACCAAGTGACAGAGATGACGGAAGGTGTTCATACCATTGCGCAGGCTGCAGCCTCTCAGGCACTGACAGTTTTCCTTTTTACTCCTTCACTTTCATCCCTCTGTTTCAAAACCACACACCGTCTCCCCTTCTCCCTCTATCAGTTTCAAAACACACAGACAACTAATTAATTAGTCCCACAAGACTCCTAAAAGACAGAGAGAGCTGAACCACCTCTCATCTAGTTGGCGAAACAGAAATTCTGCACATTGCAGATCTTAAGAGGCAAGTCTTGCTCCTCTCGTCTTGCCGGGCTTCTCTGCCCTCTGAAATCTTGTCTGTCCCTGGGAAGCAGGGCCCTCTGAAGTCTTGTCTGCCCCTGGGAAGCAGGGCCCTCTGAAGTCTTGTCTGTCCCCGGGAAGCAGGGCCCTCTGAAGTCTTGTCTGTCCGCGGGAAGCAGGGCCCTCTGAAGTCTTGTCTGTCTCCGGGAAGCTGGGCCCTCTGAAGTCTTGTCTGTCCCTGGGAAGCAGGGGCCTCTGAAGTCTTGTCTGTCCCTGGGAAGCAGGGGCCTCTGAAGTCTTGTCTGTCCCTGGGAAGCAGGGCCCTCTGAAGTCTTGTCTGTCCCCGGGAAGCAGGGCCCTCTGAAGTCTTGTCTGTCCCCGGGAAGCAGGGCACAGGGAATGCGTTCCAAATGGCACTCTGTTCCCTTTATAGCAGATTAATTTTGGTCAGGACCCACAGGGATACGGACAAAAGTAGTGCACTGTATATGGGTGCCATTTGGGCCCAGCCAAGGTCTGCCCTGTCTGGGATCATAATAACAATGTGGACTAGAGAATGGGCGTGTTTCCTGTACCCTGACTGCTCTATGTTCTTCTGCCTATTGAATGTTTCTCTCTCCAAGCACCTTTATAGAGGTTACCAACAACGACTAATTCTACAGGGAGGAGGTGAGGGTCCTGGCGGAGTGGTGCCAGAAAAATAACCTCTCCCTCAACGTCAACAAAATGAAGTCGCTTATCGTGGACTTAGGAGAGGGTGCACGGCCCCATCCACATCGACACGCCCGCAGTGGAGAGGGTGAAAAGCTTCAAGTTCCTCAGTGTGCAAATCAATGACAACCTGAAATGGTCCATCCACACAGACAGCTGTAATTACACAAAGACAAAGTTATATGTATATGTTTATCAGTCTCTGGGACCGAGAGACTGATAAACAGCGCTGCAAAATATGTGTAGGTGACTAATAAAATGTGATTTGATTTGACATAACAGGGCTGGAATGAACCCTGAGCAGGCTGGAAGGACTCCATGGCTGCGTCTCAAATGGCACCCTATATTCCCTGTATAGTGCATTAATTTTGACCAGAGCCTTCTTGGTAGTGCACTACATTAGAGAATAGGGTGCCATTTGGGATGCAGATCATAACACCAGAACCCTCAGGGGGGGAAAAAACATGGCCCCAACCAGCCAGCAAGGTTATTTTATATATATGTATTTACTATATACATTATAGATAAGGTTCCAGTCAATAATATATATAAATATTCAACTGAATTTTCGATTTTGTTGGATATGAAATACGGATCACTGAAATAGGATAAGCTTTTCTCCTGCTTCATTGTTGGCTGCTGTGTGCTCTCACTCTAAGGGGAGTTTTGTTTCTCTCATTCTTTTTTTTCTCCACCAGGGAAAAAGGGGAAACCATTTTGTAGAGCACTTTTCAACACCATACACTGCTTCCACCGTAGGCTTAAGTTGAGCTCACCCTGAAGCATGTTGTCATTTTCCAGGTTTCTTTACGAGCGCTTTGAAACAATATGCTGAGCTTCCTGAATTTTACAGGTTTGGGGGGGAGGGGGGGCTTTAAGTTAACGACAGTCTACAGTGTGCATATGCACAGACGTGGACAAAAATGTACACATTATAAATCAGTGTATAGGAGTTTGAATGAAGACTCTCTCCAGCACTGGTAAAGGCAGCTTGTACAGCGTTTTGGGTCATGGAATGCTTAGATACACAAACAAATCTAACCATTCGCTGGGTAAGGGCATTACTTTTCTCTGAGAATCATGAATAAGCATCCAAGTTACCCGAAATAGCAATAGAACAGAAGATAATACTATAATAACAAGATGGCCTGAGAGTATAAACAAGACTACAAGAAAATGGAAACAAAATGATCCTTCCTCTTTCTCGGGAACCCAAACCACATCTGTCATTGTTCCTGAAATAACCTTTGTCCTTCGTCGTGTTTGTCTTATCTCAACGAAGAAGCCAGAAGAAATCTCTGCTTGGCCAGAACAGTCAGGAATGTGATTGTGGGGGATGAGGTCAGACCACCTGGAGGTGACTTGTCTGGACAGCCAGTCACAAATAGCATCAGCTATCTCTGTCTGAAGCACAGAGCAGGACCAAGACAACCAGAGCCTGATACCTCCTACAGGAACAGCTGATACCCCCAGTGCTGGGCTTGACGCTGGGCCCGGTGCGAAGAGGAGCTGGAGAAGCTTGGGACCAGACAGCTCTTGACGTGTTTGCCTCTGTCAGCATCAGGCTCCAGACAGGCCTGGATCACATGAAGGCTCTAGTAATGAAGAGCAGGTTTGACAGTCCCAGTGACTAGTCGCCTAGTCATCTAGGTGCCTTTGATCAAACTGACAGAGGAGATGACTGGTGGATTCAGGACTAGAACATACCACTGTTGATCACCAGCTAAGAGGGAGGAGGAAAAGGGCCATTGCAGACTAGTTACACTATTTAACTAGTTAGAGTAGCTCGTACCTTCCCACTGGGCACAAACTGGTTGAATCAATGTTGTTTCCACGTCATAAAAAAAAATCAATGTAATGACATTGAATCAACGTGGGAAACTGATTGGATTAGGATATTTGCCTTTTCTTCACCCAACCTTTAACTTAAATCCAATGACATGGTATTTTTGTTGTTGTTATTCACAGTTATTGACAATGCAATCGAATGTCAATCAAAACTAGACATTGAACTGACGTCTGTCCACGGTGGGTTTGATTTATGCAATGATCATGGTGGGGAATGGCTGCCATTTTATGGCCCTCTAACCAATTGTGTTATTATGTGTCACGGATTCTGCCGAGACTGCTCCTCCTCCTGGTTCGGGCAGGCTTCGGCGTTCGCCGTCCCCGGAGTACTAGCTGCCACCGTTGTATGTTTCTTGGTGTGATTGCTTTGGTCTGTCTTTTACACCTGTGTCCGTTTGTGTCTGATCACGTGTCCTATAAGTTCCCTGTTTTGCATTGGTTAGATTGTGTGTTGTTTTTCGCCTGTCCGTAGTGCTGCGTGTTTTTGTATCTGTTTCTTTGTTTATTTGTTATACGCACAGTTTGCGTATTGCTCGCCTCTGTTTGTTGAGGCCGTTTACTGTATCCTTGCCTGGTGGTTTTTTCACAGTAACTTAGTTGGACTAAGCTTCGGTGTCCTGCGCCTGACTTCCACACATCTTACACCTCAGCCTTGACAGAACAACACACCATTATGGAGTCAGCAGGAGCAGTGGCGGCACCCAAGTCGCTGGAGGATCGGATCAGCGACCAAGACACCATGATCCGGCAACTTGGGGCCGCCATGAACGAGGTGTCCAACACTCTGCGCCGGTTGGTTACTGAGAGGTGCCCACGCCTTCTCACACCATCCCATCACCAACGGCCAGTCCTCCTCTCTCAGCACCGGAACCCAGTGGCATACGGCTCTCGCTCCCGAGGGCATATGACGGTTCTGCAGCCGGGTGTCAGGGGTTCCTCCTGCAGGTGGAACTCTACCTGGCTACCATACACCCAGCGCCCTCGGGATACGAGAGCGTCTCTGCCCTCATCTCCTGTCTATCCGGCAAGGCGTTGGAGTGGGCCAACGCCGAATGGAGGGGAATAGACGCCGCTACCATCACCTACGCGGAGTTCTCCCGCCGCTTCAGGGCTGTCTTCGATCACCCACCTGAGGGGAAGGCGGCGGGGGAGCGTCTGTTCCACCTCCGACAGGGGAAGAGGAGCGCACAGGAGTTCGCCCTGGAGTTCCGGACTCTAGCGGCAGATGCGGGGTGGAATGAGAGGGCCCTCATCGACCATTACCGGTGTAGCCTACGAGAGGACGTTCGTCGTGAGCTGGCCTGCAGGGACACCAACCTATCCTTCGACCAGTTGGTGGACATCTCCATCCGTCTCGACACCCTGCTGGCTACCCGCGGACGTCCCGAGTGGGGGTCGTCCATTCCACCCTCCAGCACCTCTGAGCCGATTCCCATGGAGCTCGGGGGTGCTGGCGCTAGAGAGAGGAGGAGAGAGAACCCGAGGGGGGCCATCCCCTGCACCAACTGTGGCCGTGGAGGACACACCGCGGCCAGGTGCTGGGGAGGGTCTCCTGGGAGAGGGGACAACAGGTCACGCACTGGGGAGTCATTTCAGGTGAGTAGGCGCCCCACTTACCCAGAGCTCTCTGTTGGTCACATGAGTATACCTGTGAGATTTCCACAGGTGGCACCTCATTCCCAGCATAAGGCGCTAGTAGATTCAGGCGCAGCTGGGAATTTTGTTGATCGTGCATTTTGTTATAGGTTAGGAATTCCCCTTCGGCCGGTAGAAGCCCCCTTTCCTGTTCACGCCCTAGACAGCCGGCCGTTGGGGTCGGGGCTGATCAGAGAAATCACAGCACCACTTAAGATGACGACGCAGGGGGGTCATGAGGAGATCATTCAGTTTTATCTGATTGACTCTCCTGCGTATCCCGTGGTGCTGGTGCTTCCCTGGTTAAGCGCCCATGATCCTACCATTGCGTGGCAACAGAGGGCTCTCATGGAGTGGTCTGCCCAGTGTGTAGGGAGATGTCTAGGTGTTTCCTTAGGGGCGACCTCGGTAGCGAGTCCGAACCAAGTGCCCGCAATGCGCATTCCCCCTGAGTATGAGGATTTAGCACTTGTGTTCAGCAAAACGAGGGCAACACGGCTACCACCTCATAGACAGGGGGATTGTGCGATAGATCTCCAAACAGGAGCGGCACTCCCGCGGAGCCGTGTGTATCCCCTGTCTCAAGAGGAGACAGCGGCTATGGAGACTTACATAGCCGAGTCCTTGGCACAGGGATACATACGGTCCTCCACTTCCCCGGTTTCCTCGAGTTTCTTCTTTGTGAAGAAGAAGGACGGGGGTTTGCGCCCGTGTATTGACTACCGTAGTCTCAATCAGATCACGGTTAAGTAAAGTTACCCTCTTCCACTGATTGCGACTATGACAGAATCATTACGCGGAGCGCGGTTCTTCACAAAGTTGGATCTCAGGAGCGCGTACAATCTGGTGCGCATTAGGGAGGGGGATGAATGGAAGACAGCATTTAAGCACCACCTCGGGTCATTACGAGTATCTCGTCATGCCATACGGGTTAATGAATGCTCCTTCAGTCTTCCAATCCTTTGTTGACGAGATTTTCCGGACATGCATGGGCAGGGTGTGGTAGTATACATCGACGACATCCTAGTGTACTCTTCTACACGAGCCGAGCATGTAGCCCTGGTGCGCCGAGTGTTGAGAAGACTGTTGGAGCATGACTTGTATGTCAAGGCAGAGAAATGCCTGTTCTTCCTGGAGTCCGTCTCCTTTTTGGGTTATCGGTTGTCCGCGTCTGGTGTGGAGATAGAGGTAGACCGTGTGTCGGCCGTGCGTAATTGGCAAACTCCAACCACTGTAAAAGAGGTGCAGCAGTTCTTGGGTTTTGCTAATTACTACCGGAGGTTTATCCGGGGCTTTGGACAGGTTGCAGCTACCAATACGTCCCTGCTAAAGGGGGGTCCGGTTCGTTTGCAGTGGTCAGCTGAGGCGGACAGGGCATTTGTCAAACTGAAGAACCTGTTCATCTCGGCCCCGGTGCTGGCGCATCCGGATCCCTCTTTACCATTCCAAGTAGAGGTATACGCGTCCGAGGCCGGCATTGGGGCAGTCCTGTCGCAACGGTCCGGCACGCCACCTAAGCTCCGCCCCTGTGCGTTCTACTCCAAGAAGCTCAGCTCGGCGGAGCGTAATTATGACGTTGGGGACAGGGAGCTGAAAGCTGTAGTCCAGGCCCTAAAGGTGTGGAGGCATTGGCTTGAGGGGGCTCAACACCCTTTCCTCATTCTGACTGATCACCGTAACCTGGAGTACATCCGGGCAGCTAGGAGATTGAACCCTCGTCAGGCTAGGTGGAACATGTTCCTGACCCGGTTTGTTTTTAAGATCACATACATCCCAGGGTCCCAGAACGGTAAGGCAGACGCCCTGTCCCGGCGGTATGACACAGAGGAGAGGTCCATTGAGCCTACTTCCATACTGCCGGAGTCTTGTCTGGTGGCTCCGGTGGTGTGGGAGGTCGATGCGGAAATCGAGCGGGCACCGCGTACCGACCCTACTCCCCCCGAGTGTCCTGTGGGGCGGACGTACGTTCCGCTCGAGGTTCGTGATCGTCCGATTTATTGGGCTCATACATCACCCTCCTCTGGACATCCAGGTATTGGCCGGACAGTGCACTGCCTTAGCGTGAAATACTGGTGGCCAACGTTAGCTAGGGATGTGAGGGTTGATGTCTCCTCCTGCTCGGTGTGCGCCCAGTGTAAGGCACCTAGACATTTGCCCAGGGGTAAGTTACATCCCCTGCCCGTTCCACAACGACCATGGTCCCACCTCTCGGTGGATTTTGTGACCGACCTACCCCCCTCCCAGGGGAATACCACCATTTTGGTCATTGTGGATGGGTTTTCCAAGGCCTGTCGTCTCCTCCCAATGCCGGGTCTCCCTACTGCCCTACAGACCGCTGAGGCCCTATTTACCCACGTGTTCCGGCACTATGGGGTCCCCGAGGATATTGTGTCTGACCGAGGTCCCCAGTTCACCTCCAGAGTTTGGGGGGCGTTAATGTAATGCTTGGGGGTCTCGGTAAGCCTTACCTCGGGGTACCACCCAGAGAGCAATGGGCAGGTTGAACGAGTCAACCAGGATGTGGGTAGGTTTCTGAGGTCCTATTGCCGGGACCGGCCGGAGGAGTGGTCTAGGTATATCCCCTGGGCAGAGATGGCCCAGAACTCTCTCCGCAACTCCTCCACCAATTTAACACCTTTCCAGTGTGTTTTAGGGTATCAGCCGGTCCTGGCACCATGGCACGAGAGCCAGATCGAGGCCCCTGCGGTGGACGAGTGGATTCGGCGCTCGGAGGAGACGTGGGACGCTGCCCATGTCCATCTGCAGCGGGCCATCCGTCAACAAAAGGCGAGCGCCGATCGCCACCGCAGTGAGGGACCGGTGTACGCACCGGGAGATCGAGTCTGGCTCTCGACTCGAAACCTGCCCCTCCGCCTGCCCTGCCGGAAGCTGGGTCGGCGGTTTGTGGGGCCCTTTAAAGTCCTGAGAAGATTGAACGAGGTGTGTTACAGGTTACAACTGCCTATTGAGTACAAGAGTATTAACCCCTCGTTCCATGTGTCTCTTCTCAGGCCGGTGGTAGCTGGCCCACTCCAAGAAGATGAGATAGGAGAGACCCCTCCGCCCCCTTTGGACATCGAGGGGGCCCCGGCGTACAGGGTCCGGACCATCTTGGACTCGAGGCGCCGGATGAGTGGTCTCCAGTATCTCGTGGAGTGGGAGGGGTACGGTCCGGAGGAACGGTGCTGGGTGCCTAGGAGGGACATCCTAGATCCGTCCCTCCTGACTGAGTTCCACCGTGGGCATCCCACGCGCCCGGGTCCGCGTCCTCCTGGCCGTCCCCAAGGCCGGGATCGGCACACGGCTGGAACCGCGCGTCAAGGGGGGGTACTGTCACGGATTCTGCCGAGACTGCTCCTCCTCCTGGTTCGGGCAGGCTTCGGCGTTCGCTGTCCCCGGAGTACTAGCTGCCACCGTTGTATGTTTCTTGGTGTGATTGCTTTGGTCTGTCTTTTACACCTGTGTCCGTTTGTGTCTGATTACGTGTCCTATAAGTTCCCTGTTTTGCATTGGTTAGATTGTGTGTTGTTTTTCGCCCGTCCGTAGTGCTGCGTGTTTTTGTATTTGTTTATTTGTTTATTTGTTATACGCACAGTTTGCGTATTGCTCGCCTCTTTTTGTCGGACACAAAGGATATTGTACAGACACCCGACAAGGCCCAAATCCCCGTCATTCGCATGAGAAAGAGATTGAGATATCGTGGATGTAGGTTGGGGTGCCATGTAAGGATCCGATGGTGAGCGAGTAATCTGCCTCTTCCATCAATCCTATTAGCCAACGTAAAATCACTGGAAAACAAAATGGACGACCTAAGATCAAGGATATCCTACCAACGGGACATTAAGAACTGTATTATCTTATGTTTCACGAGTCGTGGCTGAACGACGACATGGATAACATACAGCTGGCGGGATATACGATACATCGGCAGGATAGAACGGCTGACTCCGGTAAGGCAAGGTGTGGCGGTCTGTGTATATTTGTAAACAACAGCTGTTGCATAAAATCTAATACTAAGGAAGTCTCTAGGTTTTGCCTGCCTGAGGTAGAGTATCTCATGATAAGCTGTAGACCACACTATTTACCTAGAGAGTTTTCTTCTATATTTTTTGTAGCTGTCTATTTACCACCACAAACCAATGCTGGCACTAAGATTGCACTCAATGAGCTGTATAAGGCCATAAGCAAACAGGAAAACGTTCATCCAGAGGCAGCGCTCCTAGTGGCCGGGGACTTTAATGCAGGGAAACTTTAATCTATTCTACCTAATTTCTACCAGCATTTTAAATGTGCAACCAGAGGAAAATCAACTCTAGACTACCTTTACTCCACACACAGAGACGTGTACAAAGCTCTCCTTTGCCCTCCATTTGGCAAATCTGACCATAATTCTATCCTCCTGATTCCTGCTTATAAGCAAAAACTAAAGCAGGAAGCACCAGTGACTCAGTTAATAAGGAAGTGGTCAGATGACGCAGATGCTAATCTACAGTACTGTTTTGCTAGCACAGACTGGAATATGTTCCGGGATTCTTCCGATGGCATTGAGGACTACACCACATCAGTCACTGGCTTCATCAATAAGTGCATCGATGACGTCGTCCCCACAGTGACCGTGCGTACATACCCCAACCAGAAGCCATGGATTACAGGCAACATCCCCACTGAGCTAAAGGGTAGAGCTGCCGCTTTCAAGGAGCGGGACTCTAACCTAGACGCTTATAAGAAATCCCGCTATGCCCTCCGACGAACCAGAAAACAGGCAAAGAGTCAATACAGGACTAAGATTGAATTGTACTACAACGGCTCCAATGCTCTTCAGATGTGGCAGGGCTGGCAAACTATTACAGACTACAAAGGGAAGCACAGCCGCGAGCTGCCCAGTGACACGAGGCTACCAGATGAGCTAAATCACTTCTATGCTCGCTTCGAGGCAAGCAACACCAAAGCATGCATGAGAGCATCAGCTGTTCAGGATGACTATGTGATCGCGATGTGAGTAAGACTTTTAAGCAGGTCAACATTCACAAGGCCGCAGGTTCAGATGGATTACAAGGACATGTACTCCGAGCATGCGCTGACCAACAGGCAAGTGTCTTCACTGACATTTTCAACATGTCCCTGACTGAGTCTGTAATACCAACATGTTTCAAGCAGACCACCATAGTCCCTGTGCCCAAGAACACTTTGAAAGGCTGGTCATGGCTCACATCAACACCATTATCCCAGAAACCCTAGACCCACTCCAGTTTGCATACCGCCCCAACAGATCCACAGATGATGCAATCTCTATTGCACTCCACACTGCCCTTTCCCACCTGGACAAGAGGAACACCTATGTGAGAATGCTATTCATTGACTACAGCTCAGCGTTCAACACCATAGTGTCCTCAAAGCTCACTAAGCTAATGACCCCTGGAGTAAACACCTCCCTCTGCAACTGGATCCTGGACTTCCTGGCGGGCCGCCCCCAGGTGGTAAGGTTAGGTAACAATACATCTGCCACGCCTTTCCTCAACACGGGGGCTCCTCAGGAGTGCGTGCTCAGTCCCCTCCTGTACTCCCTGTTCACCCATGACTGCATGGCCAGGCACGACTCCAACACTATCATTAAGTTTGTCGACGACACAACAGTGGTAGGCCTGATCACCGACAACGTTGAGACAGCCTATAGGGAGGAGGTCAGAGACCTGGCCGTGTGGTGCCACACGGAGATGATTGTGGACTACAGGAAAAAAAGGGGACTGAGCATGTCCCCATTCTCATCGACGGGGCTGTAGTGTAACAGGTTGAGAGCTTCAAGTTCCTTGGTGTCCACAACACCAACAATCTGGTCCAAACACACCAAGACAGTCGTGAAGAGGGCATGACAAAGCCTATTCCCCCTCAGGAGACTGAAAAGGTTTGGCATGGGTCCTCAGATCCTCAAAAAGTTATACAGCTGCACCATCGAGACCATCCTGACTGGTTGCATCACCGCCTGGTATGGCAACTGCTCAGTCTCCGACCGCAAGGCACTACAGAGGGTAGTGCTCACGGCCCAGTACAACACTGGGGCCAAGCTTCCTGCCATCCAGGACTTATATACCAGGCGGTGTCAGAGGAAGGCCCTAAAAATGGTCAAAGACTCCAGCCACCCTAGTCATAGACTGTTCTCTCTGCTACCTACCGGATAGCGGTACCAGAGCACCAAGTCTAGGTCCAAAAGGCTTCTTAACATTTTATACCCACAAGCCATAAGACTCCTGAACAGCTAATCATGTCTTCCCGGACTATTTGCATTGTCCCCCCCACCCCACCCCACCCCACCCCACCCCATCCCCTCTTTTACGCTGCTCCTACTCTGTTTATTATCTATGCATAGTCACTATAACTCTACCCACATGTACATATTACCTCAATTACCTCGACTAACCAGTGCCCCCGCACATTGACCGGTGCCTCCCTACTGTTATTTTATTTTACTGCTGCTCTTTAATTATTTGCTATTTTTATTCTTTAACACTATTTTTTACTTAACACTTTTTTTCTTCTTAAAACTGCATTGTTGGTTAAGGGCTTGTAAGTAAGCATTTCACTGTAATGTCTACACCAGTTGTATTCGGCGCATGTGACAAATAATATTCGATTTGATTTGAATGGTGATATTCCGTTCACCATTTGAAATTCAGTCTGGGCACAATTTCTGCCTTCAATAAGCGTGAAGACTAATCCTGTATTCAATACATTTATAGGAAATGACTAAAAACAGCGATAGTAAGGTATTTTCTTATTAGCTTGTGCCTGAAGATTATATTATTTTTGACTCATTTAGCATATTGTCCTCTGAGGATTCTGAATTCCCATGTTACAAATTATGTGAGTTACTAACGTGACATCTCATTGTATCCCTCGGCTTTGTAAGCAGAATTGTGTGAGCAATCGTTATTTATTCCACGAACAATCGTAACTTGTGTTATACAATATGTACCATATGGTTCAATGATAGAAAAAAAGTGCTTAAAAATAAGATATCCTTGGATACTCTGAGCACACGATCCTGTAGCCGTTTTGAAATTCTTGGTGGATATGATTATAGGTAGACTGTTAAAATATCTAACATGCAGTCAAATATTTATCAAAAGGTTTAATGTAATGGTTTGCACATTCAGAACGGCTTGGCTGCTGAACCGGTTTGAACAGAACACTGAAATCAAGGTGAATAAAACCAAATGTTTTGTATGTGAGAAATTTGCTGATTTAGTCCAGAGGGTTGATATATTTCCTGCCATAACGAGAAATGGTAAATGGTAGGGAAATATCTCAGACACAAGAGTGCTGATATAAATATAAAAACACAACTGGAAGCAATGACCTTCTTGAATATGTTTAAGGCTCCCATCAAAGTTAAAACAGCTGTTGAGTCTATCCCAAAACAAATGTTCTATAAACAATATGTTTTATGTGTATGAATCATTCTGAACGCCTTATCTCCGGGCCATTTTTCAGTCCGTTTTGTGGTCCTGACACCATTACATTTACATTTTCATAATTTAGCAGACGCTCTTATCCAGAGTGACTTACAAATTGGTGCATTCATCTTATGATAGCCAGTGGGACAACCACTTTACAATTTTTTTTGGGGGGTGGGGTAAGGGGGGGTAGAAGGAATACTTTATCCTATCCCAGGTATTCCTTAAAGAGGTGGGGTTTCAAGTGTCTCCGGAAGGTGGTGAGTGACTCCGCTGTCCTGGCGTCGTGAGGGAGCTTGTTCCACCATTGGGGTGCCAGAGCAGCGAACAGTTTTGACTGGGCTGAGGGGGAACTGTGCTTCCGCAGAAGTAGGGGGGCCAGCAGGCCAGAGGTGGATGAACGCAATGCCCTCGTTTGGGTGTAGGGACTGATCAGAGCCTGAAGGTACGGAGGTGCCGTTCCCCTCACAGCTCTGTAGGCAAGCACCATGGTCTTGTAGCAGATGCGAGCTTCAAGGACCTGTGCCGCTTCCTGTGTAAGGCAGGGTCGTACTCTGCGAATGTTGTAGAGCATGAACCTACAGGATCGGGTCACCGCCTTGATTTTAGCGGAGAATGACAGGGTGTTGTCCAGGGTCTCGCCAAGGCTCTTTGCACTCTGGAAGGAGGACACAACGGAGTTGTCAACCGTGATGGCGAGATCATGGAACGGGCAGTCCTTCCCCGGAAAGAAGAGCAGCTCCGTCTTGCCGAGGTTCAGCTTGAGGTGGTGATCCGTCATCCACACTGATATGTCTGCCAGACATGCAGAGATGCGATTCGCCACCTGGTTATCAGAAGGGGGAAAGGAGAAGATTAATTGTGTGTCGTCTGCGTAGCAATTATAGGAGAGGCCATGTGAGGATATGACAGAGCCAAGTGACTTGGTGTATATCGAGAATAGGAGAGGGCCTAGAACTGAGCCCTGGGGGACACCATTGGTGATGTTAACATGCTACACCATGTTATTCCGGGGACATAAAGTCTTTATGAGTGTGATTAAAAAAAACTCCCACTGTTAAGACATGAAGTCACTCCACAGACACTGACCTGAGGAGATTGCACAGTACAGTACTCACTCCTGATACCCTCCCCTTCCCACAAATTATACCTTTAACAAATATAAACCTGTCCTTTTATAAACATATTTTCAGTTATCATCAGTCAAAGATTTGGAACACTGCACCAAATACCATGATTTTGTGTTTTTGCATTTTATTCTTACACCTATAATGACTCAGACAATGTTACTAACATGTATCAACAAATGTAACTGTCTCACAAAAATGTTATCAGTCCATATCTTTTTTACACTGTAATATATATAATACAGTATGTGAGAGAAGGGATGGCCATGTTTGGAGGTCTACGTATCGATTTGTGACAGTTCTTACCTCTCAGATGTTGTAACAAATGATTGAGGCTGGCTGTCATTTACTGCTCCCTATTCTACAGGTGTTGTATTTCATGGTTAGTTTTGCTGGTAATAAATAAGCTTTTCTCTGCTAGTAAAGAACTCTCATGCCAGTCCCAAATGATGTTATTACCCAGCTATTCAAGCCCTCGTAAATATGGTCCTTCATTACCAACCAGCTCTCTTGGAGGTCTACAGGGCCCCATTGCTAAGGCCTATAAAAACGACAAAGAGAGAGTTGTTTTTCATTTTTACCACCTTAACAATACAGATGTAGGATTTTAATTTGAGTCCGTTTGCTACAGCAGGAAAATATTCCTGCAGCAACAGGAAATGTGAATTATTATCTGGATTGTAATTAATGGACATTTTTGTAGGGGTTGATACATTTTTTGTTAGGGCAAATCAAGTCTGCAATTTCAGTGTGGAAATTACAAACTTTACAATCCTTTTTCAAACTCAAATACACCACAAGTTTGCATTTCCTGTTTTGGAAAATTCTCAACAACAAAAGAGAGTATACATCTGTATACAAACTGGAATACTGCCATACTGGACCAGCTTTTATGGATTTTATTCATTTCATTTTATTGGAATTAATGGAAGCAAACAAATGCCCCACGGCAGTATCTCACCAGTGACTGAACCTACTACTGTTGGCTTACCTCCCACTGTTGACGATAGGATGCATGCCTGTCTCATCTGTTGCACTCACTCCAGGAATGGCTATATAGGTAAAGGGAAACATACATAATACATTTAGCTAGAGTATTTCAGAATATTCCTGAATAGTACAGCTGAATAGTCTTAAATAGTTTCCAAAGCCATGAAAAGATGTAGAAAAATAAACTATGGAAATCATCAATTGAAAAAATATTAATCATGTTAATTTTCACCAGAACATTTCAAAACATTATACCATTTTGGGTTCAGCAGCTGTGAAATGCAGATTCGTTTCCAGGACGTGTAGCTATATTGCATTTTCAGTTTAATTTTCCATTTTATTGAGATTAATAACGTGGCGTACTTCACATACAGAGTCCCCAAAAAAATACACAGCAGAACAAACACTTAAAGGGATAGTTCACCCAAATTGCTTAATTACACACTGGTTTCCTTACACTGTAAGCATCCTATTGACAATGTATGACAGCAATCCATGCTTTGGTTTAGCATTTGTGGCACAAATCCCATTCAAGTCATGGGATAAATATTAGGATTTTTCGCGCATCTTGGGTGAATTAGCCCTTTAAGCCTGTTTAGGGTGCTTAGAAATAATGGGGTTTTAATCGCTTGTTATCCACTTGGCTAATGTTTCGGAATGAGCACAAGGACATTGTTTTGTCTCGCCCACATATTTAATGAGAAATGATCCGTGACAAGGGAGATCATGAGGCCCATAACATCTATTCTGGCTCAGTGATACTGACAGACAGACAGACAGTGATTTAGACAACACCCATAACACCTATTTTGGCTCAGTGTGATACTGACAGACACACAGCGATTTAGACAATGCCCCCCATGACACCACTCTCAACTTCTTAAGACAATTCAGAAAGTTGTTTTGAAAAGTTAAGATGAGCACTGGAGTGTGTTATATAGTTTAAATCAATCAATACCGCTTGATGAGTTGATTTGATTTACCATGCCATGTGATGTTAGTATTGGCTCTGTTGCTTTCTAATGTGCAATTACGTTTTATGACTTGACCAACAGTAAAGCATCAGATCAAAATCCAGGACCCACATATTTAAGAAATATGCTGCGTTTCTAGCGATGTGTTCACTGCTAGAAAGTGAATGTTGACAAACTGTCATGGAACTCACTACAAGGTTCCGTAAAGACTAAAGTTGTACAACTGTTGTACAAGGCAGTTGGCACAACGGTTGTGATGCAAAATAGGGTTTTTCGGTAGAAACATTATTACAGTGATGTACAAATGTTGTAGAGATGCCACAAAATGGTTATAATAACATTTTTGTGCAAACAAACTCTCCCAATCATTGTGTCAACCTTTAGCTGCACAGTTGTACAACTTGATTCCATGAACAGGGCCAGGAACATCATGTCAAGTGTCACTTCCCTCAGCATCTATAACAGAGATAACAACAGCACTGCTTTTGGTCTAAATCTGTTCGCTTTTCAAATGCCATCTTCCTTACCGTTACCATTCACAATGTTGAAGCTTTGAATTTGAACAATCATTTGTGTCTTTATAATGGCTATTTGGTAACACTTTACTTGACACCCAGTGTCATAACATGTTATGACATGGTCATAATCATGTCATAATATGTCATAACAGCTGACATAACTTGTCAAACCTCTCATAATATGTTCATAACACTGTCATGACACATACATTTACACCTGTTGTGACATATATTGAGTTATTTTATGTCTGGTTATGACACAGCTACATAAGAGTGTCAAAACTCAAATTTATTCAAATTAGTTTTTTCCCTGCCAAGAAGTTTCCTTTCATTTGAATGTTTGTTTCTTAAATCCTTTGTTGTTGTTGTAGTGAATTCTTTACAGTCATGTTTTTTTCATAATATTTTAAATACACTGTCAAGAAGCATTATGACCATCCTGTGTCACTTTACTTGGACAAAGAAAATACACTTTATGACGCTGTCATGAAGCATTATGACTATCATAATCATATAAGCCAAATAGGCCTATCACATACAGGCCCTTATGTCAGTCATCAGTCAAAAAGGGGGTGTCTTGTCCTGCTCCTGAAATCTGCTCCTGCATTCATTCCAGTCATCAGCAACAGAGCATTGGGGTAGGTGCATATCTGACATCAATGTGTGCACAATTACAATGATCATTTAATATGGTCAATTTCCCCAAAAATTATATAACGTCAAAATACTGTTGACACATAGGCTATGGTGTAATGTAATGTTTTTCCTTGTGTGGTGTGGTAGCTTTAGTGGGTTTTGACGCTCTTATGTAGGTGTCATAACCAGCCATAAAATAACTACGTGGTAGGTTTTGTGGGTTTTTACACTCTTATTTAGGTGTCATATCCAGTCATAAAATAGCGCAATATATGTCACAACAGTTCTAAGTATATGTGTCATGACAGTGTTATGACCATATTATAACAGGTTATGACAACAACAACAACAACAACAACAACAACAAGCAGAGATGAAAGCAAGGGAATGAAAAAGTCAGAGAAGTATGCCCTCCACTCTGGGTGTGGAACGTTCCTTTTCCCAGTGTGGTTCCACCAGGATGTCCAGAGGTACAGGGAACCACAGATCAGGCCCCAGCAGTGTCATCAGGGCTGGGAAAAAGTCAACACACAACAAGTTGCAGGCTATCAACAGGTTCCCATGTGAGACACACACACACAAATTCCTGCTCTGGGATTGATCTACGCAGACAATAACAGCACATACCAACCCAAAACACATTCCAATGACACCTAACAGGGTTCATTTCCTGCAATCTGCAGAGGTAATACTATATTTGTGTCTGAACAGCTCAGAGCAGGTGACGTATCGAGTGTTGCTCTCTAATGTTGTACCTCCTGGGGGAGAGAAGGGGGATTCCTATGAGTAATTCTCACATTCAAACAGAACATACCGAGAGTCTTCTCTTTGAGTGCTTGTTCATTGATATGCATAATGTACAACATACCGAGATTCTTCTTCTTTATTAAACAGATTGGGCATTGTGCCGTAGTCGGCAGGATTGAACGCTGAGACAAATTCCAGTTCTTTACTTTAATGCGTTGAAGACCAGTTGTTTTATTGGTTCTGAGTTGTGTTGGTTCCACATCAATAATAACACATTTGTTGACATGTCATACTGTCCATTTTAGTTAACGTTATACTTTCTGAGATACAGTAGCTGTTCTATCGTTCAGCCTACAGCAGCAGCCAATGTGTGGTGTTCAATGTAGGTCTACATTCCATGAGACTTTTGGAAAAAACATGCAGGGATTGACATTAACCTGTTCATCCACTTGTCCTTCCTTAATTTACAAGTCAAAAAATTGATGTTTCAACTACAGATTGCCCCTTTAAGTATATCAAAAGTGTGCGAGTTTGAGCATGTGCCCGTTAGGCCTATGGACATTTTTTGTGAATCAGCAAAAATTTGATTGAGCAATAAAAACTCTACCCATGGTCTTCTTCTTCTAAACTAGTTTTGACAGTATGGAGCACATTACCACAGAGGAGTTTAGAGGGTAGCAACTCACTCAAACTTTTATTCCATAGGCTCTGATCCGCACTATGCAGCTGTTGCAAGAGCTCATTTTTCACTGGCTGTCCACTGGTTGCAAAAACAGTGATTGATAGGCAGCTTAAACTTCAATTCAACCATTATTAAAATACACATTTGTGAACAGCCATCCAGAACAACCACAATCCGTAAGGCGCAATTTAGCTAAATGAGAAAGCAGCAGTGTGATTCACATCAATGTGATATGTAGATTAGTGGCGGTCAGTGCCGTTTAAGATGAGGGGGGACAATCTTTTTTTTCATGAGCATGGCCTTATTTCTATTACAGCATATTGGATGACTTTCATTCATATTCCATTCGCCCAATTCAATGTAACAGCGATAGGTTTAGGCTACTACTTGATACTCACATTTTCCCTATACCCATCATTAGGTTGCTACAACCTAGCCTATGAATGAAAGTTTACAACATAGGTGCACACAGGTCGAGAGACAAATTTGAGGTGCGTTCTAAATGTTCCATTGCCATACTGGCTGGCAATGTTATTATCCTTTGCTTGCTAGCTAGCCAATTATGGCTAACTTCCAGTCACATCAAACAGTGCAGACAGAATAACAACAGTAGCTGCATTTGCATTTGTTTTAGCTCTTTTGTAGTGACATTTATTTGGATACATCCATAAAAAATGAGCTAATGAGGAGCGATTTCACCTGGCATAGAAAATGTGCTCTCTCGTCAGGAGAGTGTTGTTCAGAGCACCTAGCCAACAACACAGCTTACACAAACAATGATGTAATTATTAGAACAACAGTTTCAAACGAGAGTTTCTATTGGACAAATTCAGGTATGTTTATCCCCATTTTATCCCTGTTTGCTTCCGTTTAAGAAACGTTTTTCAACAGAATCGGCGGAATGAATACACCCCTGATCACGCGTAAACAGAGTTAACTCTCATAACAGCCGGGTTGTATTCCTTCTCTTCCCTTCGCTTGTGGACTCCAATGCACAGCAAATCAGCTGTATGTGAACAGGTGAAAAAACATTTCCAAGCCAAACCTCTACAAACTGCCTACATTGTTGTCACCATATTAGCTAAAGTAAAGTCATAGTCAGCATAGCTAATAGAAATAGCGCGTTAGTAAACCCGCTACAATCATGCAGTAACATTAGTGTACAGTCAGTAAGCAGTTACACCTGCCGGCCCGGTGGCAATAAATTAGTAATACATAAAGCTTAACGTTACCTTGACTTGGAAGAGTTCCAGTGTTGTGTTGGAATGTCATAGCCAGCTAGTTAACATAGCATCCCTCTGTTTGCAGTGGGAAAAAAAAGACGAAATCTCTCTCTCTCTCTCTATTTCTCTCTTGCTTCTCCTTCATTTTGGAAGAAATTAATTTGTTAAATACTGTTCAACTATTGTCTTTCTCTCTCTTTGAGTCATCTACTCACCACATGTTATTCACTGCAGTGCTAGCTAGCTGTAGCTTATGCTTTCAGTACTCGATTCATTCTCTGATCCTTTGATTGGGTGGACAACATGTCAGTTTATTCTGCAAGAGCACTGATAGGCTGGAGGACGTCCTCCGGAAGTTGTCATAATTACTGTGTAAGTCTATGGAAGGGGGTGAGAACCATGAGCCTCGTAGGTTTTGTGTTGAAGTCAATGTACCCAGAGGAGGACAGAAGCTAGCTGTCCTCCGCCCCCGTAGTCACTGACCCCGGTCTGTAGCCATGACAGAGTGCTTTGAAAGACTGGTCATGGCTCACATCAACAGCATAATCCCAGAAACCCTAGACCCACTCCCAATTTGCATACCGCCCCAACAGATCCACAGATGATGAAATCTCTATCGCACTCCACACTGCCCTTTCCCACCTGGACAAGAGGAACACCTACGTGAGAATGCTATTCATTGACTACAGCTCAGCATTCAACACCATAGTGCCCTCTAAGCTCATCACTAAGCTAAGGATCCTGGGACTAAACACCTCCCTCTGCAACTGGATCCTGGACTTCCTGACGGGCCGCCCCCCAGGTGGTAAGGGTAGGTAACAACACATCTGCCACACTGATCCTCAACACGGGGGCCCCTCAGGGTGCGTGCTCAGTCCCCTCCTGTACTCTCTGTTCACCCATGACTGCATGGCCAGGCACGACTCCAACACCATCATTAAGTTTGCCGACGACACAACAGTGGTAGGCCTGATCACCGACAACGATGAGACAGCCTATAGGGAGGAGGTCAGAGATCTGGCCGTGATGGTGCCAGGACAACAACCTCTCCCTCAACGTGACCAAGACAAAGGAGATGATTGTGGACTACAGGAAAAAAAAGAGGACTGAGCACGCCCCATTCTCATCGACGGGGCTGTAGTGGAACAGGTTGAGAGCTTCAAGTTCCTTGGTGTCCACATCACCAACGAACTATCATGGTCCAAACACACCAAGACAGTCGTGAAGAGGGCACGACAAAGCCTATTCCCCCTCAGGAGACTAAAAAGATTTGGCATGGGTCCTCAGATCCTCAAAAAATTCTACAGCTGCACCATCGAGCATCCTGACTGGTTGCATCACCGCCTGGTATGGCAACTGCTTGGCCTCTGACCGCAAGGCACTACAGAGGAGTAGTGCGTACGGCCCAGTACATCACTGGGGGCAAAGCTCCCTGCCATCCAGGACCTCTATACCAGGCGGTGTCAGAGGAAGGCCCTCAAAATTGTCAAAGACTCCAGCCACCCTAGTCATAGACTGTTCTCTCTGCTACCGCACGTGACAGCGGTACCGAGTGCCAAGTCTAGGTCCAAAAGACTTCTCAACAGCTTCTACCCCCCAAGCCATAAGACTCCTGAACAGCTAATCATGGCTACCCGGACTATTTGCACTGCCCCCCCACCCCATCCTTTTACGCTGCTGCTACTCTGTTAAGTATTTATGCATAGTCACTTTAACTCTACCCACATGTACATATTACCTCAACTACCTCAACTGTCGGTGCCCCCGCACATTGACTATGCAACGGTACCCCCCTGTATATATAGCCTCCCCTACTGTCACTTTATTTTACTGTATATATAGCCTCCCTACTGTCACTTTATTTTACTTCTGCTCTTTTTTTCTCAACACTTTTTTGTTGTTGTTTTATTCTTACTTTTTTGTTTAAAATAAATGCACTGTTGGTTAAGGGCTGTAAGTAAGCATTTCACTGTAATGTCTGCACCTGTTGTATTCGGCGCATGTGACCAATAAAATTTGATTTGATTTGATTTGATTCCGGCTACACCATGGTGCTAACCTATAGAGTGCTGTTGAGGCTACTGTAGACCTTCTTAGTAAAATAGTGTGTTTTAATCAGTTATTTGGTGAAATGTTATTATATTTAGTATAGCTTTATCTAAAAAGGATAACTTTTTTAATGTTTTACCATTTTAATTTTTATGAAATTCACTGAGGAGGATGGTCCTACCCTTCCTCCTCTGAGGAGCCTCCACTGATGTAGATATCAATAATAAGTTATATATGTATCACTCGTAGGCTACACCACTGCTGTCATCCTTACCTCCAAGTGTTTATTCAAGTTGGATAATCTTTGGATGCCGACAGCAATCGCACCATTGGAAGACATAGCTTGGACTGTAGCATACAAAAGCCTATTCCTGCAATTTTCCCGCAATCCATCAAATGCATTTTTTGTGCCATCATAGTGGTCTCTGACTTGTGGTCAGACAAGCTCAGGCAGAACAAATTTTAACTTGCGCCTTTTTTTCAATGCTGATTTGAATGTCATTGAGAAAACAGAAAGGTGTCAAATATTTTTTTCCCCAAACATCCTTTATGAATTTAAAAGTCATCCTAGAAGTAATAATCTAGTTTTTCAAAAGTATCTGTGATGTGATTAGAATTTGTTTGCTGGTAAAGTAACGGATTACTGTTAGTAAAATAAAATAAATCTGTTACATGTAATCCATTACTCCACAACCCTGCCTCTGTGTTAAAACACCCCCAATGGTTTTAAATGAGAGGATTTAAAGGCTGTGTCCCAAATGACAACCTATTCCTTATGTAGTGCACTTCATTTGACCTAGGCCCATAAATCTCTGGTCAAAAGTAGTGCACTACATAGGTAATAGGGTGGCATTTGGAATGCAAACATAGACCAGTGGGAGCCTGAGCTAGCTAGACCTTATCAAAGCACTTTCTCTCACCCCGATAAATAATGAATATGTGCTGATACTTCATCTGTGGATCCACACGGCTCCATTATTCACAGGGGGGCCGATTCCGACTTAGGAATTTTCGCCTTTCCTACACATGACTTTCCTACGCACTTCTCAGTATTTGGTATTCAGACGTACCTTATTCAGTCTAGTAACGTGCGCTGCAGGTGTGGCTACCTTGCGCTCTCTGAATAAATGTCATTCAACCGCTGAAAACCCTCCCACTTGCTGACCAACAGATTTTCTCATGGAGTTTTCATACAATAGGGTTTTCAGTACATTTATCTTAAGCCATCCCTTTAAATATGGTGTACCTTTAATTATAATTTTGTTGACAGACTCATCTATGTATCTTCATCTCTGTTTCAGCACCAACTGGTAGATAAAGAAATACTCTGATCTTGTAGATTCTTTAGGCAAATGTTACGGTTAGGAAAGTATGTATGAAGCATAAAAAAAAAAAGCTTTGGAGTGCCTTTACGCACAAAATATATTGATGAATAAAAAATATTAATCCATGTGCCAGGTTCCAGGTTTCACCTGTTCCATAATGATTCACATGTCCCAAATTATTGCACAAAGTTAACCTAATATGATCCACTAATGCTAGCGACCCTCAGGAACAACATACCTGTACACGTGATAGAGGAAAGAAAGGTAAACGGAATTGAATGATGCAAAATGTAAACTACAAATCGAAGAAAGCGAACACTAAAGTGACAGTTATAAATGTATATGTGTATTACTGACGTTGGCTCCCGATAGTGGCTACTATTTAACATGATACAAATTGTAAAATAAAACGGAGAAAAGCCCGGGCATAGGCTATAATTAAAACATTACAAAGTGCATACATCAACTCGGCAGGTTCAGCCCTACAGAAGCCTATAGATTGGGTGTCAAAATTTTATCCACGTAAATTATGAGGGCACACAATTAAAATTTGGAATAGTGGCACAGCTATTTATAGCCTACTTCAGTGTGGAATTTTAACTCTTATTTTACCAGGTAAGTTGACTGAGAACACATTCTCATTTACAGCAACGACATGGGGAATAGTTACAATGGAGAGGAGGGGGGATGAATGAGCCAATTGGAAGCTGGGGATGATTAGGTTGCCATGATGGTATGAGGGCCAGATTGGGATTTAGCCAGTACACCGGTGTTAACACCCCTACTCTTACGATAGGTGCCATGGGCTCTTTAATGACCACAGTGAGTCAAGACACCAGTTTAACGTCCCATTCGAAAGATGGCACCCTACTCATGGCAATGTCCCCAAACACTGCCCTGGGGCATTGTGATATTTTTTGGGGACCAGAGGAAAGAGTGCCTCTAAAAGGGGTCTCAAGACATGTCATGTTGACATGATTTTCAGTTTGCTTCGACATGACTGGTTTCACATTCATCTCCAGGGATCATAAGGAACAATTATCTAAAACAATTGCTATGTGTATTTACAATCTCCTTCTCCAATCGGATTACTCATTTGCCTAGCTCTTATCAATAGCTCTTATCCATTTATAAATTACAGTGCATAAATAATGCTGTTATTTCTATCCAAAAAAATTAAGTAGATGCTTTTTCCACTTGGATCCGGCAGGTTTGCTCAACCTTATTCATGGTTTCCTAGCGAGTTAAGGTGGTGGAATTATGAGAGAATTAAGTCAAGGTCAGGATATGGCTTATCTGTGGACACACCTCCGCCACAGTTTAACTTCTTCGATCTCCACACCTAAACGAATAGCGGGTGAATAGCATGCTATTCTCATGCTTAAAATCAAGGTCGGAATACGCATAAAAAGGGCATAAAAAGGGAATTATGTTCCAGTTACATGTGCTTAACTCGGGTCGGAATCGGGGCCAAGCAGCACAAACACCAATTGGAGAGATTCCTAGGCACACTGCCTTCACCGTCCATTCCTGTTGAATCGAATTACAGTGCATCCCTGTAGAATACAGATGTACAGTGATTTTCCATAAAGAAAAAACATACATTTTCTTTGTACCACAACTACTAACGAGTCGATAATGAGTTTTGCAACACAACCTCAAAAAGGACTTGTGTTTATAGATTGGTTTCGAAAACAGTAAAACAACGTTTTAGGAAACTGCTGCAAATTTACTTCTACGGCGTAACCCTTTGGAGGTTGGGCTGGAGTTTTCTATATTACGTATACAGTATAATGACTAGCTAGCGTTCTCCAAACAGTTCCATTACTGTCGATACTGGGAGAGGTTATGAGATGATGTCATTACTCTTAACAATGCGACGCGGATGTGTTCCTCAGCATTCTGATTAGACATGATGTAGAAATTGTTCACAGCAAGTCATATGAGATTACCATTCATTGATCCTTTTTTGCACTGACTCTCTTACACTGAGCTCTGTGCACACTCACTGGACTCCTCACACACACACACACACACACACACACACACACACACACACACACACACACACACACACACACACACACACACACACACACACAGACACACGCACACACAATTTTATATGAAAGCACATCACACTATAATTAACCTGTGGAGAGCCCCTTCTAAACACATCACACTGTAATGAACCTGTGGAGAGCCCCTTCTAAACACATCACACTGTAATTAACCTGTGGAGAGCCCCTTCTAAACACATCACACTGTAATTAACCTGTGGGGAGCCCCTTCTAAACAACACAGACAACATAGCTATCTACATAATACATGGTTCACGTTGACCTCATAAAACATTTCCTCTACCACTTGAAAAGCTTCTCTTCCTCTTTTTTGGGAACCACTCATTGTTCTCGAGAGTAACGTTTACCCTACCTTGATCTCTGAGGAGGCTGTGGTTCTGTTCTAAAGCCTGGGGAGTTTTAGCATGTTGGATGGATCATCACATGGTCTTCATCCGTGAGAGACAGAAGAGAGAGGGGGTCGCTGTACTACCCAAGCCAACCTCAGACTCTTGACTCCTCAACCAGCCTGGCCACTCTCTCTTCTCCTCTCTCCCCTTTGTTCTATGGTCTTCCCCAGGCTCTCCTTCCTTCAAGAGGCCTGGAAACCCGACCCTACTGTAGTCATACTGTACCTGTGAGCTCATCGCTAGCTGGGCTTAGGGGTTAAATAAAGAGGAAGTTGAGAATCCAACTGGATGTAGGTTGCCTGCCTGTGAAGGGCTGGTCCAGGGCTGAGGGGGAGGGAGGGAGGGAGGGAGGGAGGGAGGGAGGGAGGGAGGGAGGGAGGGAGGGAGGGAGAAGGGCAAGTTACACCAGAGGAAGAGAAGGAATCGAGGTGTTGATCTCACTGAGAAGTCGCCTGAACCGCTGAGCAGTGCCCCGGGTCTCCCACTCTCTCTCTGAAAGTTTACAAGTCATCCGTTCAGGACAAGGACGGGGGAACACCGCAGAGGACCGCGAGACCCCAGGAATTCAGGGTCCCTGACTTTGTACCAATCAGCAGCGCTAGAGAAGGTATAGAGCCAGTCTCCTAATTACCTGCTGTAATGACTGCGTACATATGGGGCACTGTTAAATTGCTGCTGCATGCGCGTGAGGCTGGGCAATACATATTTCAAAAATATTTTTGATAATTATGTCATTGTTTAACGACACTTTTGGTAGAGGTTAGATAGTAGTATACTATGAGTAGATAATAAACAAAAAATATATTTTCAGTTATATTCAAAGTTGAGATCAAATGTGAAACGAGAAACCATATTCTAAGTTATATTCAAAGTTACATTAAAAGTTAACCGAAAGTTATATTGAAAGTTAACTGAAAGTTATATTGAAAGTTATTTTCAAAGTTAACTGGAAGTTATATTGAAAATTATATAGAAAGTTATATTGAAAGTTATATTGGAAGTTATATTCAAAGTTATAATGAGATCAAAAGTAAAATGTGTATAGTACAAGGAGGAACTCGAGCTGAACGTGCTCATATATAGTACAATACACATGTAAGAGTCGTTTTCTAGATGGTTTGAAATCTTGCTGGGCTGCCATTTATTTTATCCCAAAGACACAGCCTGAAACACATACTGCACTTATTCAAAGGTACTTTAATATACTGCAAGGAAATCTATTGGAAATACAGTATTAGGCTGTCACTTTACTTATTTGGTTGAGTGAATTTCTTTCTCAATTCCGTGATGATGTTTGGAGAATAATCCGTAAGGCCTTTATTGTGGTATTATTCTTTTGTTTTTGCAAAAAGGGTAGCACTTTATAGTACAATAATGACTAGGTATTTACATAGAAAAATACTAATTACACAGTAATAACATATAAATTACTTGTTTGTTTAATCAAACACTGCTTGACTACCGCACCATTTGGTACTGGGTCACCATGTAGTTACACATTTGAATTTATTTAGCACAAGTACCATTACTATCATACAATCCCCTATTGGAAACAGTACTCTAAAATAGAGTGCTACCACAACATGTAATTCACTGAAAACACATGGATTTCATCTAGTCTGATCTAATGGATTGATGTTAGTTCTTTGAATCTGAACGTGAAGTCAGAATAACTACA
Organism: Coregonus clupeaformis; assembly: GCF_020615455.1. NCBI lineage: Eukaryota > Metazoa > Chordata > Actinopteri > Salmoniformes > Salmonidae > Coregonus > Coregonus clupeaformis. The sequence continues at coordinate 64,794,636 of NC_059220.1, read as the reverse complement.
GACGGACCTCAGTCCATGAAATCCCTGAGCCACTACTGGGAATTAGTAGCTGGGAGTAGTATATTCAAAACAACACAGACAGAACCAGATCAAATTGTTACATCAGTTGCTTCATTCATCAGAATATAAATAAAATGAAAGCATCATTGGGGGGGGGGCTTCACTACTATGCCTCTTGTGTGTGTGTGTGTGTGTGTGTGTGTGTGTGTGTGTGTGTGTGTGTGTGTGTGTGTGTGTGTGTGTGTGTGCCTTTGTACGTGTGTATTGCACAACTCTGCTTTCCTACTGTGTTTGCAGTCCATCCACTTGTCTTTTACAGTGTATTGATCCAAGGTGAAACCACAGTAATGGTTTCGATCCCATCAGCGCCTCTGTTTAGCTGTTTGCCATGCAGTTCTATTTACTGGCATTGATTAATGAATTCACAAACTACCTCAATCATTAATCCTGGACAGAGCTGTTCAGAGGAATAGTCAAATTCATACGGCCCAGATTATGAATAAATAAATCTCAGAACTTGTGAAAAATAACAATAAAAACGACGCTGCAAAAAATGTTTATCTTACCATTAGAATGCATTGACTTGACCTCTTACCAAGGTAAATTATTTTAGAGCACTGGCAGATTATTTTTCTAATTTTTTTAAAATAAATCTTATTTTTTTCAAAGTCTTGATACAAGTGGGGTAAGATAAGTTATTTGATCTTTACAAGACGTGTTATCAAGACAAATTATCTTCTTACTTTAACCTAAAAAAGGCTTGAAACAAGTCAGAATATCTAAAAACAATACAAATTCTCTTGATGCATTTTCTGAGTAAGATAAATTACCTAAAAACAAGTAAATGCATTTTCTTGGTGAGCGGGATCAACTCAAAACAAGATTTGTTTACTTCATTATCTTAATATAATACAAAATAATCTAGGTAATATTTACATTGTTTGCAGATTTGGTATTTATCTACAAAAATGCGATAGAATAGAATGCAAACTTTTACCAGCAGTTGTTGTTTTAGAGTTTGAAATTTCAGTTATAACTAGTGCCTGAAGAAGTTTTGGAAAATGTTTTTTTACTAAAAACAAGTCAAGGCTTAAAATGGATCCTATGGCTCCCAGCCATTAATATTGTGATGAAAATACATTTATGTTTGCTACTACTCTGTATGTTGACAAAAGCAACAATCCCTTCTAGGGTTTACGCTTTGCTTATGTCACAGAAGTCACCGTGGATTGTTATGTTGTGAGACATGTGACAGTGGCAGACTGCTGACATAACAGTTTCACTGCTGGCTGGGTCACTGTCGACAGGTGGCCTATGCCGCTGGGGTTGTGGAGAGATAAAACACTGGAAACAAACACACACACACACACACACGCAGACACACACACAGGATACTGAACATGTCCATTGACAGTGCAGTCATTGGGTACCTAATGACTACAAGACTCACAGTGCAGTATATCTGTAGATCTCCTCTCCCTGGGCTGCAGGGCTGGTTGAATGCTGGTTTCCCTGGCTTTGGAGACAGTTGAAAGTGGCTTCCAGCTCCAGGGCAGAGCTAAAATATGCAGCAGCAACACTCTATAGGAAAATGAAAGTGAGAGCAAGTCCTGGATGGTTCCAGGGGTATTCTCTTACACAAACGAGGGGAGACGTATTGAGGCTAAGCAGTAGCTTGGGGTTTTCAACTCCCAAACTGTGAAGAATATCAGTCATGGATGTTTTTTTGGGGGGTCTCTAGTTAGCTGTTCACCAAGTGCCCTGTCCTTGTGTCCTGCTTACCGTATTTATTTATTTTGGGGCAGATTTTATCCCTCAGTAGATCTCTAAAACGTACAGCCGACTGCACTGAACACAGAGTATGAGACTGAATACATTTTCACCTAATTTACAGAGTTGTCTGGGTTCCTCTACAGAGGATGTAGTGAGTAGGTATCGTCATATGAAGCAGAAATACTGGTCTCATATTTACAGTTGAAGTCGGAAGTTTACATCCACCTTAGCCAAATACATTTAAGCTCAGTTTTTCACAATTCCTGACATTTAATCCTAGTAAAAATTAAGTCAGTTAGGATCACCACTTTATTTTAAGAATGTGAAATGTCAGAATAATAGTAGAGAGAATGATTTATTTCAGCTTTTATTTCTTTCATCACATTCCCAGTGGGTCAAAAGTTTACATACACTCAATTAGTATTTGGTAGCATTGCCTTTAAATTGTTTAACTTGGGTCAAACATTTCGGGTAGCCTTCCACAAGCTTCCCACAATAAGTTGGGTGAATTTTGGCCCATTCTTCCTGACAGAGCTGGTGTAACTGAGTCAGGTTTGTAGGCCTCCTTGCTCGCACACGCTTTTTCAGTTCTGCCCACACATTTTATATAGGATTGAGGTTAGGGCTTTTTGATGGCCACTCCAATACCTTGACTTTGTTGTCCTTAAGCCATTTTGCCACAACTTTGGAAGTATGCTTAGGGTCATTGTCCATTTGGAAGACCCATTTGCGACCAAGCTTTAACTTCCTGACTGATGTCTTGAGATGTTGCTTCAATATATCCACATAATTTTCCTTCCTCATGATGCCATCTATTTTGTGAAGTGCACCAGTCCCTCCTGCAGCAAAGCACCCCCACAGCATGATGCTGCCACCCCCATGCTTCACGGTTAGGATGGTGTTCTTCGGCTTGCAAGACCCCCCTTTTTCCTCCAAACATAACGATGGTCATTATGGCCAAACAGTTATATTTTTGTTTCATCAGACCAGAGGATATTTCTCCAAAAAGTACGATCTTTGTCCCGATGTGTAGTCTGGGTTTTTAATGGCGGTTTTAGAGCAGTGGTTCTTCCTTGCTGAGCGGCCTTTCAGGTTATGTCGATATAGGACTCATTTGACTGTGGATATAGATACTGTTGTACCTGTTTCCTCCAGCATCTTCACAAGGTCCTTTGCTGTTGTTCTGGGATTGATTTGCACTTTTCGCACCAAACTACGTTCATCTCTAGGAGACAGAACGCGTCTCCTTCCTGAGCGGTATGACGGCTGCGTGGTCCCATGGTGTTTATACTTGTGTACTATTGTTTGTACAGATGAACGTGGTTCCTTCAGGCATTTGGAAATTGCTCCCAAGGATGAACCAGACTTGTGGAGGTCTACAAAAAAATGTCTGAGGTCTTGGCTGATTTCTTTTGATTTTCCCATGATGTCAAGCAAAGAGGCACTGAGTTTGAAGGTAAGCCTTGAAATACATCCACAGGTACACCTCCAATTGACTCAAATTATGTCAATTAGCCTATCAGAAGCTTCTAAAGCCATGACATCATTTTCTGGAGTTTTCCAAACTATTTAAAGGCACAGTCAACTTAGTGTATGTAAACTTCTGACCCACTGGAATTGTGATACAATGAATTATAAGTGAAATAATCTGTCTGTAAACAATTGCTGGAAAAATTACTTGTGTTAACAAACTATAGTTTGTTAACAAGAAATGTGTGGAGTGGTTGAAAAACAAGTTTTAATGACTCCAACCTAAGTGTACTAAGTGTAACTTCCGACTTCAACTGTAGGTCTTTACACCTTATGATCAGGTTAAATAGAGTGTTTAAAAAATGCAAGATTGTTGCTGAATTGAATTGAATCAGCTGTGATGTATCCCGTTGAGGAGATAGCTAGCTTTTGGGAAATTTACAGAACTTTTTCTACCTTAGCCGAGGCTGTAGAACGGGAGTGAAGATCAAACCATCCAATGTAGCATTATCTCTGTAATAACTGGGCAACGTCCTCAAATGTAGCAGTGTTATTGATCGCGGGTGTGTTTCAGATTTTCCAAGAGCATGTACTCCGAACTGGTTCCAAGATGGTAACATTAAGCTCTCGCTTCGCTCTTAAAGAATGTGTTGTGCCGTCGAAGCACTTGGCCAGAAGAACATATAAGCATCAGTCCAGAGGCAGAGGAAGAGGGGAATAAGAACAGGAGAATGTGACTAAATCACTTTAATTGGCATTTCAAGGAGGTCTGGCAGGGTTGTATTCTACTTTTATTTTACACGGTGCTGCCAAGAAACAAAGCTTCAAGAGAAAAGTGGAAAAGTTCAGGTCTGCCAAGTGGGTGTGATGCTCTGCCACCTTATTATAAGCTTAATTCCCAATCAGCTCCATTTGGATAAGACCTTGTTCCCGCAGGCCAAATTATTTAACCCCAATTAGTGGTTAGGCCTAACTCCTACGTACGTTCGGCCTGTAGGCTACCTTGAAAACAGATTCAAAACAATCACTTTAAAATAATTCTATGGAACAAACTAAATTATGCAATCTACTATTACAAACATTTATTTTTTAGTCCCAGGCAAGATAAATAAGTACACAACAACCACTGAGAAATTGGGAGACAAAAGGGATTTAGAGCTAGCCATGATAAGAACAGTAGAGACCACACTAAAGAGAAAGCATCTCATGCAAATTTCCATTGACTTATGTGGCCGAGTTGCTGTGTTACCATTAGGTCACTCAGCATTTCCTCTCTCATTACAGGGGATACATCCCAAATGACACACTATTCCCTTTATAGTGCACTACTTTTGACCAGGGCCGATAGTCAAAAGTAGTGCACTAAATAGGGAATAGGGTGCAATTTGGGACATACACACACAGGGCCTTCTCCTCCTGTCTTAAAGGGGAAATGGCCTTGCTGATGCTGTCTTAAAGGGGAGGTGTGGTCCCGGTTGACCCAGGTCAAATTGCAATGCCATGCTCAGTTGATTACCTGGTGGGGGCTGCTGCTGTTTAGTAAGAGGATCCCTTAACCTTGTGTCTTTCACATTAAAGAGGCCTAGCGCTGGCGGCAGACCAGGCAGAAGGCAAAGCATCGACCTCAACTGAGCTGGGGGGAAAAAGAGCCAGAAAAATAAACCGTTGCTAAAGCTCTCTCGCAAACACACATGGGAATAGACAGACACACACACAGAAACAGACACACACCACAAACACACACACACAAGCACACACACACACACTAAATCTCTGGCGGGGATGTCTCGCTCCACTCTCCTTTTCTCTTCTCATCAGGATTGAATGTTTTTTAAAATTGAGAATAGCCAATGAGATTTAACTGTCAGTTGTGTGAGTGGCACACAAATGGTCCAGCCCTGAGTATGATGTAATGGTGTAGGCAGAGCCAGTGGGTGGCACTCAGTGGTTTAATAAGAGGGTTATAGTGCAGCTAACAATAAAACAATACTTGCTCTAGTTCCGTTTTTGTGAATTTTTCGACCCCAGTTTGAAAATAAATAACCTATTATTTATTGTCCTTACGATCACTACATCAGATTATTATTATAGCAGGTCATGTAGTACATTCAACTCTGAGATGTAATCATTTTGATTGTGATTTGTAGCTGAAGACGGTGGTTAGGGAGCAACGTGTACATAACATTACACACCCCGCGTGGCATGTGGAGATGATTATGTTGATAGAGAACATCTACAGCGAAAAATACGAAAAATACAATTCTATTTTTTTATACACACACAAGAAGACAAACAAGCAAGCTAGAATGCACACACACACACACACACACACTAGCCGGGGAGGGCTTGTTAGCAACGTAGTTTGTGCTAGCCAGGGAGGGCTTGTCAGAACATAAGTCACAAAAGCCTTGTGTACGCCGTGGTGCCTCTGTCTCTCCTATTCCTATCCTATCCACTGTTTGAAGTAGCACACACTTCCACGCTATCCTTTAAAACACATGTTTTGTTAAGTAGTTTATATGTGCAGCAGGTCGTTTATCTTGTGACACGCATGTGTTGGGCTTGGTCATGCCTGTGTGTAAGACACTCACAGGGATAAGAGCAGAAGTGGAAACAACATCTATCTCCATTTGTTCAGCTGTTGGGAGACATGATTAAGTGGCACAGATATGATCCTCACTCTGAGCCCCCTAGACTCAATACACACACGCGCATCCAGGCACGAACACGGACACACATGACACACCAGCTACACACACACACACAAACACACACGACACACACACCAGCCACACACATACCAGCCAAAAACACACACACAATGTGACGGCTTGAGTTTCAGACCCTGGGTAGATTGGCTGGCTGCTGCTCCCTGTCCTGATTTATTGTTGCAAATTGAAATATTCCAAGAAGTGAGTCAGTTTGTGTTGGCAAGGCAACCGTCCAAGACCGTTACAGGCTGCACCGCGAGCCCCTGTTCCTCTCTATTTTCATAGTACACACTGTATCAGCCATGAAGAATTCATCAATATATTGCTGTAATACCACAGGAGGCTCTGGACCCTGGACTCTGGACCCTGGACTCTGGATCCTGGGGCCGTTCGGTCAGACCTCCAGTGAATTCTCCCAGGCACTAGCCTGAGTGATGGCTGGGCTGGCAGGGATCAAAGCAGAGGTGTGTAGCTAATGTTGGAGACGTACAGTGCAGTAATCTGACCTCACTGTCAACACAGGTTATCACAGGAATGTTCCTAACACTGTCTGGCTGGGGGATCCTGATTACAGTGAGTACAGCTTGGCACAGCCTCCCTTCATGAAGTTCCACTAGCAGGATCCTGCTCTGCCCTGGCATAGGGCTTATGACGAGGGAGTGGTCATATGTGGGTCCAGGAGTGGTCACATGTGGGTCCAGGAGTGGTCATATGTGGGTCCAGGAGTGGTCATATGTGGGTCAAGGAGTGGTCATATGTGGGTCCAGGAGTGGTCATATGTGGGTCCGGGAGTGGTCATATGTGGGTCCGGGAGTGGTCATATGTGGGTCCAGGAGTGGTCATATGTGGGTCCGGGAGTGGTCATATGTGGGTCCGGGAGTGGTTATATGTGGGTCCAGGAGCGGTCATATGTGGGTCCAGGAGTGGTCATATGTGGGTTCAGGAGTGGTCATATGTGGGTCCAGGAGTGGTCATATGTGTGTCCAGGAGTGGTCATATGTGGGTTCAGGAGTGGTCATATGTGGGTTCAGGAGTGGTCATATGTGGGTCCAGGAGTGGTCATATGTGAGAGTGCTCCTGTTAATGGCGGGGCCTTCCCTTCCCCTTTCCTCTTGATGGAATGAAATGAGAGGACAAGACACAGTCACAGGATGCATCCCAAATGGCAACCCTATTCCCTATATAGTGCATTAATTTTAGCTTGAGCCCTATCAAAAGTAGTGCACTATAGAGGGAATAGGGTGCCATTTGTGGCATGACGTATGGTGGCCTCTGCAGGCAGGGGTCTTTTAGGGAGGGTGTGCCCATTAGCAAGGCTTTACTGACTGTGTTGTAAATTATGACACGGGGTGGGGGGGGTTTGGGGGGGGTCAAGGCAGCCGTTTTATGTACAGGTAATGTACACTCACACAAATGAGCTAGCTTGCAAAACACAGTGCGCTGTCTACACATGCCTATTGTCCCAGAGAAGTCTGCATTTTGACAGATGAAGAAAGTCTGTATGCATATCACAGTAGCTGTCCAAATAAAGTACACGTTTTCTGTAGAGACAGTTTCAGAAGAGGAGAGCTGCTGCCTGCTTTCTCAAGCCAATTCTCAAGCCCCCCCCAAAAAAACTCTGGCAACCCACCATTTAAATAAGTCAACAGTTTATGTAGAACATAGTGTAGCAATATTTAATTAAAAACGAACCCAACCGCACTTAGTCCATGACCTGGAAATAGTTTTACTGTGACATACATGAGATACATGAATACGCATAATGGCAGACTCAACTCAAAATTAGTCTGCTAGCTCATTGATCAACTCAAAGATAACCTGCTAACTCATTGATCAACTCAAAGTTAGCCAGATGACTCATTGTTCCTGCAGAGTGAAATACCCACTACAATTCAGTATGATCATTGACACAAGTCAGTATAATCTGCAGCAGCAAGATATTATATGTGTTCTTAATGAGAGAGAGAGGGAGCGAGAGAGAGAAATACAGAGAGAGATACAGAGCGAGAGAGAGCGAGAGAGAGAGAGACAGAGGAAGAGAAAATGAGAGAGAGAGAGAGAGATGAAACACAGACAGAGAGAGAGAGAGAGAGAGAGAGAGAGAGAGAGAGAGAGAAATGAAAGACAGAGAGAGAGAGATGAAAGACAGAGCGAGATAGAGAGAGAGAGAGAGAGAGAGAGAGAGAGAGAGAGAGAGAGAGAGAGGGAGAGAGAGAGAGAAATGAAAGACAGAGAGAGAGAGAGAGAGAGATGAAAGACAGAGAGAGAGACAGAGAGAGAGAGAGAGAGAGAGAGAGAGAAAGGGGGGGGGAGTGAAAGACAGACAGACAGACAGACAGACAGACAGACAGATAGCCATTCTTTCTCTGTCAGCAGGAGATCCCAATCTTACCCTCGTTGTGGAAAACAGACATTTTCAATGTATCATCTCCAAGCTCGTTCTTAGCATTGTGATGAAAGTCCTCTGTAGCTCAGCTGGTAGAGCATGGTGCTTGTAACGCCAAGGTAGTGGGTTCGATCCCCGGGACCACCCATTCACAAAAAATTTATGCACGCATGACTGTAAATCGCTTTGGATAAAAGCGTCTGCTAAATGGCATGTTATTATTATTATTAAAGTGTTTTGTCTGCTCTGCTGCCGCATACTGATGAGAGTGGCTCAGGCCTTGGCCATGGACCTTGAACTGCCTGGAATTCTCTCAGAGTGGAGAGTGAGTGCACAGTCGTTAGGCTTCAACTAGTCCACCTACATGACTCTGTAAACAGCATGTTCATCTGTCATTAACCTAAACTGTGGTAGGGAGAGGGAGAGGGAGATTCAAAAATAGTACTTTCTGTGTGGTAGTGCTTTCTCTCTCTCTCTCTCTCTCTCTCTCTCTCTCTCTCTCTCTCTCTCTCTCTCTCTCTCTCTCTCTCTCTCTCTCTCTCTCTCTCTCTCTCTCTCTGTATGTGCATGTTTGCATAGTGTTTGGTTTGGAGTGGGTTGTGTGGTCTAAGGTCAGAAGTGGTAGAAAAACAAGCTAAAAGGGGACCATATATTTGTTAGCCATTTTGAGAACTTCAAGGGCAGGAGGGACAGTACTGAGACTAGAAAACAAGCTCTCTGGAATTTGTATATTTTCTCCTCTTGGGGAAACTTTTTTGCCATAAAACTATTTCACAATAAATTACAATATGTTTTGTCAAAATTGTCCAGTGCTGTCTTGAGATATCACGTGTGACTAACATACCAATGAACGGACGGAAACAGATCCACAGTCCCCAACCTGACTTCATTGTGGGGGACAACAATTCAGACAAACCCACCATGCAGCATATCCAGCAGCATTTACAGATAATCATTAAACAAATTACAGTGTTTCCACCCACTGACAGATGTTTGGTATGCGAGGCTGTATCTGACTCCCTCCATAAAGTAGGAGGAAGGTAGTGCCATGCACAGACCAAATGAGGCTGGTGGGCTCATTGAATTGGCTGGAATGGAATCATTGGAACAGAGTCAAACACGTTGTTTCCATGTGTTTGATGGGTTTGGTACCATTCCATTGATTCCATTCCAGCCATTAAAATGAGCCCGTCCTCCTATAGCTCCTCCCACCAGCCTCCTCTGGCACAGCCTGCTCTGTACAGAGTTATGTTAAAATGTTAGAATGGAGAGTCTTACAACATCTATACTGTCAGGGACGTAAATTTGATTCTAAATGTGAATGTACAAACTGGCAAAGAGAATGATTTCAACCTCAGATGTTGGTACTAAAATTAGATAAGAGAAGGCATGGAAAAACATGGAGATAAATAATTTAGAAGGGTGAGAAAAAGGGAGGGAGAGGAGAAAAATAGTCACAGGGAGAAGGAGAGCGAGAGAGAGAGAGAGAGAGAGAGAGAGCGAGAGAGAGAGAGAGAGAGAAAGTTTCATGAAATGGCCAAGTTGGTAATTGCATGCTGTCATATAAAAACAGTTCATTAGTGGATCCTGTTGAAAGATGACCATCATGCACTGGGGTGTTACTACACTCTGCTGCCAAGACGTACCCTGATGGGAAATCTGACCCTCCACCCCACCCTCCCTCCCTCCTCTTTCTTTCCCTCCATTGAAAAAAATACACAATACCTCCGCTTGTTTGAGGGTATAGCTTCCAGCCAGCCAGCATGTGGAATGATAATACAAATACTGCTAAGCCCAGTGACACTTGTGGTGATGTGGAGAGAGACAGGAGGGCTAGAGAGAGAGAGAGAGAGAGAGAGAGAGAGAGAGAGAGAGAGAGAGAGAGAGAGAGAGAGAGAGAGAGAGAGAGAGAGAGAGAGAGCAGTCTGCAGCACCCGGCCTCAAACTATACGTACCTCGTCTTAAACATCAGCACCACAGGTAACTTCCAAAAAGCTGTGAACGATCTGAGAGGCAAGGCAAGAAGGGCCTTTTACGCCATCAAAAGGAACAAACACCAAATTGAGACTCTGCATACAGAAGTGCAAAAACATCCTCTGTGTACAATGTAAAACACCAAATGATGCATGCACAGCAGAATTAGGACGATTCCCACTAATGATCAAAATGAAGAAAACAGCAATTAAATTCTACAACCACCTAAAAATAAGTGATTCTCAAACCTTACATAATAAAGCCCTCACCTGCAGAGAGATGAAGCTGGAGAAGAGTTCCCTCTTCCAGCTGCTACGGGGACTCTGCTCACAAACACAAACAGACCCCACAGAGCCCCAGGACAGCAACACGATTAGATCCAACCAAATCATGAGAAAACAAAAAGATAATTACTTGACACATTGGAAAGAATCTACAAAAAAACAGAGCAAACTGGAATGCTATTTGGCCCTAATCGGAGAGTATGCAGTGGCAGAATACCTGACCACTGTGACTGACCCAAACTTAAGGAAAGCTTTGACTGTAATGAATACTCGGACAGAGTGGTAAGATCCAATCGCAGAATAGCGATGCTTTATTAGAGTACAGACAAGGGTATAGCTTAATCGTGGTCGGGCGGGCTGTGGTCAAAACCGGGCAAGGCATAGACAGGCAGAGGTACCAAAGGAGCGGGCTTAGTCGTAGTCGAGGTCACAGGCACAGGATCAGAGAACGGTAATCACTGGGGCAGACAAGCAGAGGATTAAGCAATACGGGGAGTCAAACAACAAGGCACAGGTCGGATACACGGGTAATCAAAACAACAAACTCTCTCTCTCTCTCGGAACAAAACGCTTAGCAAGTCACAAAGGAACAATACCTCGCACCGACTGAACCTCTGAGCACACCTTATATCCTACCCTAATTACGGACAGGTGTGCTCAGAACTCAGGTGAACCAGATCGAGTCTGATGACTCCCCCTCTCTGTAGATCGGGGAAGTGTCAGACTCTGTCTAGACCCAGCCAACCCCCGATCCCTTACATTGACTATGTACAGACTCAGTGAGCATAGCCCTGCTATCGAGAGGCCGCCGTCGGCCATCGGCAGATCTGTGCCAACTGCCCACAAAATGAGGTGGAATCCGAGCTGCACTTCCTAACCTTCTGCCAAATGTATGACCATATTAGAGACACATATTTCCCTCAGATTACACAGACCCACAAAGAATTTGAAAACAAATCCAATCTTGATAAACTCCCATATCTATTAGGTGAAATACCACATTGTGCCATCACAGCAGCATGATGTGTGTGTGACCTGTTGCCACAAGAAAAGGGCAACCAGTGAGCACAAATACCACTGTAAATACAACCTATATTTATCTGTTTATTTATTTTTCCTTTCGTATTTCAACTATTTGCACATTGTTACAACATAGCCAATAATATAACATTTGAAATGAGCCAATAATATAACATTTGAAATCTCTATATTCTTTTAAATGTTTGTGTGTGTAATGTTTATTGTTCATTTTTCTTTATTTCCTTTGTTTATTTCCCTTTTGTTTCTTGTCTATTTCACTTGCTTTGGCAATGTAAACATATGTTGCCCATGCCAAGAAAGCTCTTTGAATTGAATTTAACCTGTCTGCCTTTGAGGCCTACTGTCAGAGAGCCCAAATGTCATGTTCACACTCCGCATGCAAAGATACAAGAAAGAGGCCATTCATTAAAAAGTAATTCTTGTTATGAGGACTAGCTATCAGTTGGATTGGACACAAGCCAATCTCTGACCCAAAGGGGAATTTTAGCATGTCCCAGGAATGTGCTTTGACTGGGAATGTGGAGTTCTAGAATACCCCAACTGGAGTGGTCTAACATTTCTATGGAACACACAGAATACACGGGACACACGGAACATAGAACACATGGAACACATCAAATAGCACCCTATTCCCTATATAGTGCACTACTTTTGACCAGGGCCCACAGGTATCTGGTCAAAAGTAGTGCACTATGTAGGGAATATAGTGCCATTTGGGATGCAGGCAGTGCCTGAGGGGTGGCTCTGTGTTCCTTCCCGAACTTGGCTAACGCATGTCTGAAACGGTGCCCTCTCCACTAGCCTTGAAAAACATGCCACATGCAATGAATTGGACAGTGTTATACTGTACATCTAGATTTATGAGTCAATTTCTCTGTTGTCTGGACTTCAATATGAAAGGCCTGGATTGTTTTGATGTATGGCACGCTGTCTGTTGGCCTTGGACTGTCCATGTTTCAAATGTCAACTTTGCATTAACACATACTGTAATTCACACTGTTCTGACAACACTATCCCAGTATAAATCCTCCCCACCAAATTCACCACCATGAATATCATTTTGTATTTGAATTGGTTGCCCTTGATACCATTTTTACATTGAATTTTGCAGTCATTGAATAGACTGTAAAATTGCTCTGAAGCTAATCTATCTAATCTGTAAATAATTACAAAAACATAACATAACTTTATGAAGCCCTTTCAGAAGCCCATTCTCCTCTTGTGATTCAGTTGGGCTTGGGGCCTTTAAACACATTTAAATGGTCTCTCTCCCCACAGCTCCTGCAGCACTTTGGGGGCCTTAGGGGCATTTACCGGGCCTGATAAATAACGATCGCGGAGGGCTGATTTCTTAATGCTGATGTATGGCTCTGACGGGACAGGTGCTGGCTTCTCAGGTTCCCAACGCCACTGTAATTAATCTCATGTATGAACCTAAATCCAGGTGGAGCCCGGAACAGCCCAGAACGCATGAATTATACAATGGTTAAAAATCTCACTATAAACGATTTCACACCCTGGATGTGCACATGTAGACACACGCATGCACACACACACACACACACACACACACACACACACACACACACACACACACACACACACACACACACACACACACACACACACACACACACACACACACACACACACACACACACACACACACACACACACACACACACACACACACACACACACACACACACACACACACAGGTAGATAACCTTGCAACTCCATGATATAAAGCAGTCCAGTGAAGCTCAGTTGGTAGAGCATGGAGTTTGCAACGCCAGGGTTGTGGGTTCGATTCCCACGGGGGCCAGTATGAAAACGTATGCAGTCGCTAAGAGCGTCGGCTAAATGACAAAAATGTAAATAAATGTTTCTTTCATCTCCATTTTCCTAGAAGACTCCACTAGTCCTATATCCTATATTTGTTGTTTATAATATATGTACTTTTCCTTGTGCAGAAGGATATGAACCACATGTGATCCATGTGCGACTTACTTTTCCTTGTGCAGAAGGATATGAACCACATGTGATCCATGTGCGGCGGTATTAATCTTCCATTAATCTGGCCTGCGAGGTGGCAGCCTGGTGCTTTGGCCTGTCCCAACGGAAGAAGTATGTGGACACCCCTTCAAATTAGTAGATTCGTCTATTTCAGCCACACCTTTTGCTGACAGGTGTATAAAATCAAGCACACCGCCATGCAATCTCCATAGACAAACATTGGCAGTAGAATTGCCTTACTGAAGAGCTCAGTGACTTTCAACATGGCACCGTCATAGGATGCCACCTTTCCAACAAGTCAGATCATCAAATGTCTGCCCTGCTAGAGCTGCCCCGGTCAACTCTAAGTGCTGTTATTGTGAAGTGGACATTTCTAGGAGCAACAACGGCTCAGAAACGAAGTGGTAGGCCACATAAGCTCACAGAACGGGACCGCCTAGTGCTGAAGCGCGTAACGCGTAAAAATCGTCTGTCCTCGGTTGCAATACTCACTACCGAGTTCCAAACTGCCTCTGGAAGCAACGTCAGCAAAATAACTGTTTGTCGGGAGCTTCATGAAATTGATTTGCATGGCCGAGCAGCCGCACACAAGCCTAAGATCACCATGCGCAATGCCAAGCGTTGGCTGGAATGGTGTAAAGCTTGCCGCCATTGGACTCTGGAGCAGTGGAAACTCGTTCTTTGGAATTATGAATCATGCTTCACCATCTGGCAGTCTGACGGATGAATCTGGGTTTGGCGGATGCCAGGAGAATGCTACCTGCCCCAATGCATAGTGCCAACTGTAACGTTTGGTGGAGGAGGAATAATGGTCTGGGGCTGTTTTTCATGATTCGGACTAGGCCCCTTAGTTCCAGTGAAGGGAAATATTAATGCTACATCATACAATGACATTCTAGACGATTCTGTGCTTCCAACTTTGTGGCAACAGTTTGGGGAAGGCCCTTTCCTGTTTCAGCATGATAATGCCCCCGTGCACAAAGCGAGGTCCATACAGAAATGGCTTGTCCAGATCGGTGTGGAAGAACTTGACTGGCCTGCACAGAGCCCTGACCTCAACCCCATCGAACACCTTTGGGATGAATTGGAACGCCGACTGCGAGCCAGGCCTAATTGCCCCAACATCAGTGCCCGACCTCACTAATGCTCTTGTGGCTGAATGGAAGCAAGTCCGTTCATGGTGCTTGCCTACGGAGCTGTGAGGGGAATGGCACCTCCTTACCTTCAGGCTCTGATCAGACCCTACACCCAAACGAGGGCACTACGTTCATCCATCTCTGGCCTGCTAGCTCCCCTACCTCTACGGAAGCACAGTTCCCACTCAGCCCAGTCAAAGCTATTCGCTGCTCTGGCACCCCAATGGTGGCACAAGCTCCCCTACGACGCCAGGACAGCAGAGTCACTGACCACCTTCCGGAGACACTTGAAACCCTACCTCTTTAAGGAATATCTGGAATAGTATAAAGTAATCCTCCTTCCCCCACCCCCCATAAAAATAAAAATAAGTTGAGTGCACCAATTTGTAAGTCGCTCTGGATAAGAGCATCTGCTAAATGATGTAAATGTAAATGTAAAGTCCCCACAGAAATGTTCCAACATCTAGTGGAAAGCCTTCCCAGAAGAGTGGAGGCTGTTATAGCAGCAAAGGGGGGACCAACTCCATATTACAGTTTTTCCCAATTGTTAACACACGTTTGCTGAAACTACATCTCATGTACTCAAAACTCTAAACACAAAACAGTTAGCCAATTTCCCTAAACCCCACAGACATCTTGCAAAATGAAACACAGCAATCAAAATAATCTACTCCCTGCTCAAAATGAAACCCTGGATACAAATGAGACATATACACACATCAAATGAATCTAACTTAGTGACAACCGAGATCACACTAATATGACATTCAAAACACTACTATCAGAACCTATTTCAGTGTAAAGACTAAGATTTTATTGTTATACTGTGTAAAGGAACTCAAAAGCAAAAATTAAAGTTTTATATTTCAACATGACTCAATACATGTCAAACAGCATACTGTAAGCACACATGCAGTAAAAATGCAAACATACAGTAAATATATTTTGCATTTGCAAAGGAAGAAAAATGTGCCTATTTGTACTACTGTACTTTATGTTACATGAATTGTACGGAATAGACAAAGAAACTGTCAAATCTAAATCATAAATCAAGAAACAAATACTCCATTGAGAAAACAAAATCAGTCATGTCTGTTGTTTTGGTCGGGCCACAGATTTTCATCAACATCACAGACAATATTCTCCTTTGCCAGACAGCGAGGAAATATATTCTGGCATGACGCATCCACCCCTTTTAGGACTCTACTGGAAAGTCACCTCAGGCCTCCTCCATTGCCTGGAGAAGGGCCATACGTTCAAGGGGTTTGCGATCATACACCTTCCACCGCCATGCTGAAAACCACTCCTCAATAGGGTTGGGAAATGGGGAATATGGGTGGGAGATAGAGAATTGTAAACATGGGATGGTCATGGAACCAGTTGCAGACATGAGCAGCCCGATGGAAACTCACGTTGTCCCAAATTAGAAAATACATTTGCTGCTCAGGATCACCTGGCCCTCTCTGCTCTGGCTGAAGAAGATTGTCATGTAATGTGTTCAGGAAATGAAGGAGATGGGCAGTGTTGTATGGTCTAAGGGTGGCATGGCGGTGGAGGACCCCATTGTGGCTCATAGCTGCGCATATGGTGAAATGTATCCCGCTCTGGCCAGGTACCTCAATGATGGCACGTTGACCAATGATGTTCCTTCCTCTCCTCCTCAACTTCGCTAAATTGAATCCAGCCTCCTCTATGAATATGAGTTCCTGGGACATGGGACGTGCATCCAACTCCATGATTCTCTGAAATGACAGCAAATACTGTAATTGCTGTATAGTAAAGATCACTGGCAACATCAATGAGTCTCTAATGTTTCAAGAGTGTAATACTAGTACATTACTTACTTCCACATATTCGTACCGTTTATCCTTCAATCTTTGGGAATTCCTTTCAAATGGGACTGTGGATTTGTTTCATCCGGAGATGGTGTTTCTTAAAGATGTGGGCTGTGGTTGATAAGATCACTCTGATGTTATGGAAGATGGCACGGTTTTCAATAATCCGTTGTTGGATTTCCTGCAGTCTTATGGCATTATTTTTAACTACCTTTTGCACAATGTCAGCCTCCTGTTAGTCTGTAAATAGAAGCGTTCTACCACCACGTACACTACCAGTTAAAAGTTTGGACACACCTACTCATTCAAGGGTTTTTCTTTATTTAAACTATTTTTTATATTGTAGAATAATAGTGAAGACATTAAAAATATGCAATAACACATATGGAATCATTTAGTTAAACAAATCAAAGTATTTTTTATATTTGAGAATCTTCAAATAGCCACCCTTTGCCTTGATGACAGCTTTGTACACTCTTGGCAGTCTCTCAACCAGCTTCACCTGGAATGCTTTTCCAACAGTCTTGAAGAAGTTCCCACATATGCTGAGCACTTGTTGGCTGCTTTTCCTACACTCTGCGGTCCGACTCATCCCAAACCATCTCAATTGGGTTGAGGTCGGGGGATTGGGGAGGCCAGGTCATCTGATGCAGCAATCCATCACTCTCCTTCTTGGTAAAATTATCCTTACTTAGCCTGGAGGTGTGTTGGGTCATTGTCCTGTTGAAAAACAAATTATAGTCCCACTAAGCCCAAACCAGATGGGATGGCGTATCGCTGCAGAATGTTGTCGTAGTCATGCTGGTTAAGTGTGCCTTGAATTCTAAATAAATCACAGACAGTGTCACCAGCAAAGCACCCCCACACCATAACACCTCCTCCTCCATTCTTTATGGAGGGAAATACACATGCGGAGATCATCTGTTCACTCACACCGCGTCTCACAAAGCCACGGCGGCTGGATCCAAAAATCTCCAATTTGGACTCAAGACAAAGGACACATTTCCACCGGTCTAATGTCCATTGCTCATGCAGGTAGCTATAATGAACTTATCCTCTGCAGAAGAGTTAACTCTGGGTCTTCCATTCTTGTCGCGGTCCTCATGAGAGCCAGTTTCATCAAAGCGCTTGATAGTTTTTGCGACTGCACTTCAAGAAACTTTCGAAGTTCTTGAAATGTTCTGTATTGACTGGCCTTCATGTCTTAAAGTAATGATGGACTGTCGTTTCTCTTTGCTTATTTGAGCTGTTCTTGCCATAATATGGACTTGGTATTTTACCAAATAATGCTATCTTCTGTACCTTGTCACAAAACAACTTATTGGCTCAGACACATTAAGAAATTAACTTTTAAGAAGGCACACCTGTTAATTGAAATGCATTCCAGGTGTCTACCTCATGAAGCTGGTTGAGAGAATGCCAAGAGTGTGCAAAGCTGTCATCAAGGCAAAGGGTGGCTATTTGAAGAATCTCAAATATATTTTGATTTGTTTAACACTTTTCTGGTTACTACATGATTCTATATGTGTTATTTCATAGTTTTGATGTCTTCACTATTATTTTACAATGTAGAAAATAGTAAAAATAAAGAAAATCCCTTGAATGAGTAGGTGTGTCCAAACTTTTGACTGGTATTGTACGTGGTGGTCGTCTTTCCGTTCTACAAAAACAAAATAGCATACAGTACAGTAAACACTACAGTAATACAGTTTACGAGATAAACATGTTACTAAGTAGTATAGCTCCCAGTTTCATACGTACAGTAATACATGAAACATTTACTTTGTTTCTCCTTACAGTATGTATTGGAATCTACAGTATTTACTGTGCTTTATGTTGAACTACTGTCAAGTAGTAAAAGCAGTAGATATGTCCAATGTATGCAGTACATACCTATTCTCATTTTGGAACGTCCGGATGATGGATGCTACGGTGAAGTGGCTCAGATTGGGATGCACTCTCTGCCCAGCCTCTATCAAGGTCAAACCATGGTTGACCACATGGTCCACGACAGTCGCCCAAATTTCATCAGAGATTACTCTCCTTGTTCTTGGTCTTCCTCCACCTCCACCTCCACCTCCACCTCCACCTCCACCTCCACCTCCACCTCTACTTCTCTCTGCCAAGTTTGCTTCCATTGTTAACCAACACAGTATTCACCTGTGGCCTTTTTATCCATACCAAAGGTATGATTGCAAAGTGAACATTTACGCAATTAGTGTTTACACATGTGAAGAGTGAAAGTGATCAATTGGTAATTGAGTTTAGCTTGTTGAACAGTGCTGCTTTTCAAATTCACAGAAGATATTTTAATTGTGAAGGCTGTGCCAAAGGTAGAGATGTGTGTGTTGTGTTTGCCAAATGCTTGTTATAGAATTGCAGTGTAAAGCAAAACGTGCCATTAGTATTGCAGATGTGGTGTATGGTTCTGCTAAATTAGTTACAGGTTTGGGTCATTGTGCCTCACGGGCCAGTTTTAGTGATTAAACAATTTGGAAAAACTGTAATGCCCATGATTTTGGAATGAGATGTTCGATGAGCAGGTGACCATATACTTTTGTCCATGTAGTGTATCTCTTCAGGTCCAACCCGCTGGTATCAAATAAAATCAAATCAAATCAAATTTTATTGGTCACATGCGCCGAATACAACAGGTGCAGACATTACAGTGAAATGCTTACTTACAGCCCTTAACCAACAGTGCATTTATTTTAAACAAAAAAGTAAGAATAAAACAACAACAAAAAAAGTGTTGAGAAAAAAGAGCAGAAGTAAAATAAAGTGACAGTAGGGAGGCTATATATACAGTAAAATAAAGTGACAGTAGGGAGGCTATATATACAGGGGGTACCGTTGCAGAGTCAATGTGCAGGGGCACCGGCTAGTTGAGGTAGTTGAGGTAATATGTACATGTGGGTAGAGTTAAAGTGACTATGCATAAATACTTACTTAACAGAGTAGCAGCAGCGTAAAAAGGATGGGGTGGGGGGCAGTGCAAATAGTCCGGGTAGCCATGATTAGCTGTTCAGGAGTCTTATGGCTTGGGGGTAGAAGCTGTTGAGAAGTCTTTTGGACCTAGACTTGGCACTCCGGTACCGCTTGCCGTGCGGTAGCAGAGAGAACAGTCTATGACTAGGGTGGCTGGAGTCTTTGACAATTTTGAGGGCCTTCCTCTGACACCGCCTGGTATAGAGGTCCTGGATGGCAGGGAGCTTTGCCCCAGTGATGTACTGGGCCGTACGCACTACCCTCTGTAGTGCCTTGCGGTCAGAGGCCAAGCAGTTGCCATACCAGGCGGTGATGCAACCAGTCAGGATGCTCTCGATGGTGCAGCTGTAGAATTTTTTGAGGATCTGAGGACCCATGCCAAATCTTTTTAGTCTCCTGAGGGGGAATAGGCTTTGTCGTGCCCTCTTCACGACTGTCTTGGTGTGTTTGGACCATGATAGTTCGTTGGTGATGTGGACACCAAGGAACTTGAAGCTCTCAACCTGTTCCACTACAGCCCCGTCGATGAGAATGGGGGCGTGCTCAGTCCTCTTTTTTTCCTGTAGTCCACAATCATCTCCTTTGTCTTGGTCACGTTGAGGGAGAGGTTGTTGTCCTGGCACCACACGGCCAGATCTCTGACCTCCTCCCTATAGGCTGTCTCATCGTTGTCGGTGATCAGGCCTACCACTGTTGTGTCGTCGGCAAACTTAATGATGGTGTTGGAGTCGTGCCTGGCCATGCAGTCATGGGTGAACAGAGAGTACAGGAGGGGACTGAGCACGCACCCCTGAGGGGCCCCCCGTGTTGAGGATCAGTGTGGCAGATGTGTTGTTACCTACCCTTACCACCTGGGGCGGCCCGTCAGGAAGTCCAGGATCCAGTTGCAGAGGGAGGTGTTTAGTCCCAGGATCCTTAGCTTAGTGATGAGCTTAGAGGGCACTATGGTGTTGAATGCTGAGCTGTAGTCAATGAATAGCATTCTCACGTAGGTGTTCCTCTTGTCCAGGTGGGAAAGGGCAGTGTGGGAGTGCGATAGAGATTGCATCATCTGTGGATCTGTTGGGGCGGTATGCAAATTGGAGTGGGTCTAGGGTTTCTGGGATTATGCTGTTGATGTGAGCCATGACCAGTCTTTCAAAGCACTTCATGGCTACAGACGTCAGTGCTACGGGTCGGTAGTCATTTAGGCAGGTTATCTTAGAGTTCTTGGGCACGGGGACTATGGTGGTCTGCTTGAAACATGTTGGTATTACAGACTCAGTCAGGGACATGTTGAAAATGTCAGTGAAGACACTTGCCAGTTGGTCAGCACATGCTCGGAGTACACGTCCTGGTAATCCGTCTGGCCCTGCGGCCTTGTGAATGTTGACCTGCTTAAAAGTCTTACTCACATCGGCTACGGAGAGCGTGATCACATAGTCGTCCGGAACAGCTGGTGCTCTCATGCATGCTTCAGTGTTGCTTGCCTCGAGCGAGCATAGAAGTGGTTTAGCTCGTCTGGTAGGCTTGTGTCACTGGGCAGCTCGCGGCTGTGCTTCCCTTTGTAGTCTGTAATAGTTTTCAAGCCCTGCCACATCCGACGAGCGTCAGAGCCAGTGTAGTATGATTCAATCTTAGACCTGTATTGACTCTTTGCCTGTTTGATGGTTCGTCGGAGGTCATAGCGGGATTTCTTATAAGGGTCCGGGTTAGAGTCCCGTTCCTTGAAAGCGGCAGCTCTACCCTTTAGCTCAGTGCGGATGTTTCCTGTAATCCATGGCTTCTGGTTGGGGTATGTACGTACGGTCACTGTGGGGACGACATCATCGATGCACTTATTGATGAAGCCAGTGATTGATGTGGTGTACTCCTCAATGCTGTCTGAAGAATCCCGAACATGTTCCAGTCTGTGCTAGCAAAACAGTCCTGTAGCTTAGCATCTCGTCATCTGACCACTTTTTTATTAACCGAATCACTGGTGCTTCCTGCTTCAGTTTTTGCTTATAAGCAGGAATCAGGAGGATAGAGTTATGGTCAGATTTGCCAAATGGAGGGCGAGGGAGAGCTTTGTATGCATCTCTGTGTGTGGAGTAAAGGTGGTCTAGAGTTTTTTTCCCTCTGGTTGCACATTTAACATGCTGGTAGAAATTAGGTAGAACGGATTTAAGTTTCCCTGCATTAAAGTCCCCGGCTACTAGGAGCGCTGCATCTGGATGAGCGTTTTCCTGTTGATTAATGGCCTTGTACAACTCATTCAGTGCAATCTTAATGCCAGCATTGGTTTGTGGTGGTAAATAGACAGCTATGAAAAATATAGATGAAAACTCTCTTGGTAAATAGTGTGGTCTACAGCTTATCATAAGATACTCTACCTCAGGCGAGCAAAACCTCGAGACTTCCTTAGTATTTGATTTTGTGCACCAGTTGTTGTTTACAAATATACAGAGACCGCCACCCCTTGTCTTACCGGAGTCTGCCGTTCTATCCTGTCGATGTAGCGTATAGCCTGCTAGCTGAATGTTATCATTGTTGTCGTTCAGCCACGACTCCGTGAAACATAAGATATTACAGTTTTTAATGTCCCGTTGGTAGGATAACCGTAATCTTAAATCGTCAATTTTATTCTCAAAAGATTGAACGTTGGCTAATAGGATTGATGGGAGAGGCAGTTTACTCGCTCGCCGTCGGATCCTTACAAGGCACCCGGATCTGCGTCCACGATATCTCCGTTTCTTCCTCACGCGAATGACGGGGATCTGGGCCTTGTCGGGTGTCTGTAGGAAATCCTTCGCGAACGCCTCGTTGAAGAAAAAATCTTCGTCCAATGCTAGGTGAGTAATCGCTGTCCTGATATCCAGAAGCTCTCTTTGGTTATAAGAGACGATGGCAGAAACATTATGTACAAAATAAATTACAAATAACGCGGAAAAACACACATAATAGTACAATTGGTTAGAGGGCTGTAAAACGGCAGCCATCTTCTCCGGCGCTGTTCCTGATATAAAGGAAAAAATAATCCTGTTCTTTATAACTTACATTACCGTCAATCACTGGCCTAGTTACTGTTTACTGTATACTGTACAGCAGGCCAAACCGTCGCTGACCAGGTCCTGATCCATCCTGGATCGTCTTTTAGATACTGACTGTCTGAGGATTGAGGGAAAACCCATAGATTTTGTTGGGATCATTTTCAGTTATTTAGCTGTGTTGATCCTGGATCGTCATTTAGCTGTGTTGTTCCTGGATCATCTTTATGTTGTGTTGATCCTGGATCGTCATGTTGTGTTGCTCCCATGCTGAGTTTTCATGTGTTGCTGCCATGATGTGTTGTTGTCTTAGGTCTCTTACACATATTTTGTATTGTATTTGTGTATTTTGTTTATACCCCAGTATGAAAATATGATGCAAGGGATTTTACCATCGACAGCCATCAACATCATTAAGCCCTGCGCAACTAACGTGCTGTTTCCTATTTAATCACAGATAATAAATAAAGATAAACTGGGACCACTGACTGGGGTGATTTCTTTAAACTAAACACAACGCAAGGAGAGTACGATTAACATCTGTTAAACCAGCAGTATGGGATATTTAAGGAATAATGGTATTGAGGAGCCAAGTTTAATTGATTTGTTAAGAAAACCTTAAGGTGATATTCCATTTAGTTTAAGACTGTTTTAAGGGAATGGAAGAAGTGTAGCTCAGTTGGTAGAGCATGGCGCTTGCAACGCCAAGGTTGTGGGTTTGATTCCCATGGGGGGCCAGTATGAAAATGTATGCACTCACTAACTGTAAGTCTCTCTGGATAAGAGCGTCTGCTAAAATGTAAAATGTCTCTCTTTATGTGGTGTCTCTCTTGCCGTGATGTGTGTTTTGTCCTACATTTCTATTTTTAATCCCAGTCCCCGTCCCCGCAGGAGGCCTTTTGCCTCCTGGTAGGCCGTCATTGTAAATAAGAATTTGTTCTTAATTGACTTGCCTAGTTAAATAAAGGTTACATTTTTAAAAATGTCGCTGTGTTGTTCCTGGATCGTCTTTATGTTGTGTTGATCCTAGATAGTCATGTTGCTGTGTTGATCCTGGATCGTCTTTATGTTGTGTTGATCCTAGATAGTCATGTTGCTGTGTTGATCCTGGATCGTCATGTAGCTGTGTTGATCCTGGATCTTCATGTAGCTGTGTTGATCCTGGATCGTCATGTAGCTGTGTTGATTGTGGATCGTCATGTAGCTGTGTTGATTCTGGATCGTCATTTAGCTGTGTTGATCCTGGATCATCTTTATTTTGTGTTGATCCTGAATCGTCATATAGCTGTGTTGATCCTGGATCATCATTTAGCTGTGTTGATCCTGGATCATCTTTATTTTGTGTTGATCCTGAATCGTCATTTAGCTGTGTTGATCTTGGATTGTCTTGTGATATGCAACATTTTTAGGAAGTTAAAAACAACACAGACAAGAATGTTACTGTAAAACTGTGAGTAATGGATCTACTGTATTACACTAACAGTGGTGTGGTTCAATTCATTTATTGTGAGTTGGGCTGAGAAGACAGCAATATGTTTGTTGATTTTTCTTTTTTCTCTCTCTCATGCTGCTGGTGGTATGGTGTCAGTCAGAACACAAACTGTCCTTCCAACTGCCCAGATGGGGCCTGCAGACTGAGCAGGCTTTTACTGCTCCACTGACGTCATACGGAACATGGAATTTTTATTTATTTATTTACAAACCAGCAGGTTGTCGTCCTTCTGACACTTTGTAACAACATCATTCCGAAGAGCTTCACATTTCATTGCGCTATAGTGAGGATAGATTTGGAAGTAGGAAGCATGATGGACAGCTGCCTGAGAGAGTTGTAACAGTATAATATAATAAAAATATCCCCATCAAAATCTGTCAGTTTAAGCTTGAGGTATCTGTTGGGCTGCATCTCAATCCACAGCATCCACCTATGTTGCCCTTCTGCATCTGCGGTGGAAAGTGACAGAGCTACAGTGCTGTTTATCAGACCAGGAGACATCCCGAAAAACAGTCTTCTCACAAAAAACGTCTCTAGCATCCGAACCTACAAACTAATACTACCACTTTTTAGAAAGGGGACACTCTAACAAACACGGTGGTGTTCTCCGTTTTGCTTTACGGGACTTGTCTAAAGGTAACCCACACAAATCAATGGAAGTATGGGGGTAGTTTTGTGCAAACAAAAATAAGGGGTAAAATATGTGTAAAAAAAAGTATATAGAGTACCAGTCAAAAGTTTGGACACACCTACTCATTCCAGGGTTTATCTTTATTTTTTACTATTTTCTACATTGTAGAATAATAGTGAAGACATCAAAACTATGAAATTACACATATGGACTCATGTAGTAAGCAAAAAAGTGTTAAACAAATCAAAACATATTTTATATTTGAGATTCTTCAAATAGCCACCCTTTGCCTTGATGACAGCTTTGCACACTCTTGGCATTCTCTCAACCAGCTTCACCTGGAATGCTTTTCCAACAGTCTTGAAGGAGTTCCCACATATGCTGAGCACTTGTTGGATGCTTTTCCTACACTCTGCGGTCCGACTCATCCCAAACCATCTCAATTGGGTTGAGGTCGGGTAATTGTGGAGGCCAGGTCATCTGATGCAGCACTCCATCACTCTCCTTCTTGGTAAAATAGCCCTTACACAGCCTGGAGGTGTGTTGGGTCATTGTCCTGTTGAAAAACAAATGATAGTCCCACAAAGCCCAAACCAGATGGGATGGCGTATCGCTGCAAAATGCTGTGATAGCCATGCTGGTTAAGTGTACCTTGAATTCTAAATAAATCACAGATAGTGTCACCAGCAAAGCACCCCCACACCATAACACCTCCTCCTCCATGCTTTACGGTGGGAAATACACATGCAGAGATCATCCGTTCACCCACACCGCGTCTCACAAAGCCACGGCGGTTGTAACCAAAAATCTCAAATTTGGACTCCAGACCAAAGGAAAATGTCCACTGGTCTAATGTCCATTGCTCGTGTTTCTTGGCCCAAGAAAGTCTCTTCTTCCTATTGGTGTCCTTTAGTTGTGGTTTCTTTGCAGCATTTTGACCATGAATGCCTGATTCACACAGTGTCCTCTGAACAGTTGATGTTGAGATGTGTCTGTTACTTGAACTCTGTGAAGCATTTATTTGGGCTGCAATTTCTGAGGCTGGTAACTAATGAACTTATCCTCTGCAGCAGAGGTAACTCTGGGTCTTCCATTCCTGTGGCGGTCCTCATGAGAGCCAGTTTCATCATAGCGCTTGATGGTTTTTGTGAATGCACTTGAAGGAACTTTGAAAGATCTTGAAATGTTCCGTATTGACTGACCTTCGTGTCTTAAAGCAATGATGGACTGTTGTTTCTCTTTACTTATTTGAGCTGTTATTGTCATAATATGGACTTTGTCTTTTACCAAATAGGGCTATCTTATGAATACCCCTCTACCTTGTCACAACACAACTGATTGGCTCAAACGCATTAAGAAGGAAAGAAATTCCACAAAATAACTTTTAAGAAGGCACACCTGTTAATTGAAATGCATTCCAGGTGACTATCTCATGAAGCTGCTTGAGAGAATGCCAAGAGTGTACAAAACTGTCATCAAAGGGTGGCTATTTGGTTACAACATGATTCCATTTGTGTTATTTCATAGTTTTGTAGTTTTGATGTCTTCACTATCATTCTACAATGTAAAAAATTGTAAAAATAAAGAAAAACCTTTGCATGAGTAGGTGTGTCCAAACTTTTGACCGGTAGTGTATATATTTCCTGAGCTTTCTTATATCTTCAGCCCCCCCCCCCAATTACAATTTTAAGAATTAAGAACTAATACGACTTCACTTCTCAAACACTTCACTTAGGGCAGCAAAAATCCATGAATATCACCAACTGACATTTTGAACCAGCTGAGCAACTATTGCAACTCCTCTGCATTTTTTGTGGAAAGGGGGAACGTGATGGAGCGCAGTTTACTTTGACAAAATTCCTTTCTGTATGATGCATGAATATGACGCTGATGCACATGAAGAAAAGTATGTGAATGCAATCTAGAGAGCCTCAATTGCCATGCAGAACAAGGGCAAGGTTGTATCCTATAGCCATTTCTCTTTCTTCCTACCCTGTTTTCTACAACATATTTTTCTCCTCTCTCCAAAACGTTACTTTCTCCTTTCTCGCCCTCTACTCCTCTCCGGGGGAGGTGTGGGCTGCAGCAGTCGGCCTCTCAGGCAGGGAGCTGAGCTGCTCTTGCTACTCTCTCACTCTCACTCCTCTCCTCTCCGAGGGAGGTGTAACTAGTTGTGTGTAGCAGGCAGCAGGTAGCAGCCGGTGTCTTCAGTGGTGCGGTGCAACTGAGATCAAGCAACCCTCGGCCCTCAGCCCCACAGTCCGGCCCCTCAGCCCCCAGTCCAGCCCTCAGCTCGGCCCTCAGCCCCTCAGCTCGGCCCTCAGCCCCTCAGCTCGGCCCTCAGCCCCCAGTCCGGCCCTCAGCTCAGCCCTCCAGGCGAAAGCACAGCCAGAGCCCTCTCTGAGTCAGTGGAGTGGAGCCTTCTCCTGGCCCCGACCATCTGGTCCCTGCAGGCTGGGTCCATACTGATACAGACAGCCCAGGGCACAGAGCAAGAGGAGGAATACAGAGAGAAGGAGGACGGGGAGGAGATCTGGTCAGCCACTGCAGACCTAGTGATACAAGCACCACAGAGCACAGAGAATGAGGAGGAATGCAGAGCGAGAGAGAGAGAGAGAGAGAGAGAGAGAGAGGAGGTACAGAGAAGGGAATTGAGGTGGGGGAGCAAGGGGGGAAAGAATAAGAGAGAGAAAATCAGAGCTACGTTAATGAAAGGAGAGAAACCTGTTCATTGCTTGAAGCTATTTATCTGTTCACTCTGTTTTCTCAGCCTCAACCTGCCGCGATAATCACAAAACAGCCATCAAGCACAATACTGTATGTTCAGCGAATATCAACAACAATATCACTTGTGAATGTTTGTATCAAGGGATGAAATGAAAGTACAATAAAGGACAGAAAAATGAAGCATTAGATTGGGCTGAGGGAGTGTTGTTGTGTTCTAGTACATGGATGCCTGTGGGCCTGCCTGAGGGTGTTGGTTGGTAAATCGGACTGCATGATGGTCTCTCAGGATGTTATTACTGTAGCTTACTACTCATTCCATTCCAACCGGTAGGGATTGTATCTATTCAGACACGCTTTGTGTTCTGAACAAACCTCCATCGGTTCAGGGTAGAGATATTGGCTCTATCACAAATGGCACCCTATTCCCTTTATAGTGCAATACTTCTGATCAGAGCCCCATTGTTAAAAAGTAGTGCGCTGTAAAGGGAATAGTGTGCCATATGCGACACAGACCGTATCTCTACCCTGAACCCATGATCTGAGATTGAAGTTGATCTAAGATAGATCTAAAATGGAACACACACTGCAGGGACACTCCTTTGATGTCAGAATGGGTCACACGAATAATGGTAATGGTCAGCAAAAAGAGCACAGAGAGAGAAAAGATACTGGCGGAACTACAAAGGATTTAGGATGTAAAACTCAGAGTGGAATATCCCCAATCAGAGTTGATATCAAGAGAGTGGTGGGGATAGAAATCCGGGGAGAGATAGAAATTGACAGAGAATAATATAAATAATGAGTTGAAGAGAATGAGAGATGAATGAGAAAGACTGATGTGTGTAGTGTTGAATAGAGGGGGTAGAGTTTGATAGATGGGGATTAGATTAGATATTTTGATAGTCACATGTACAGTGTTGCAGATGTAATTACAGGGCACAGTGAAATGATTGAGCTCCGAGCTCCAACAATGCAGGACAAAGTGAAATAAAACAACAAATATATAGTAAAAATATATAATAATAAAAATAGATGATAATATATACAGTACATATTAACAACTGTGTCAATGTTAAAGGTCCATTGGGATGGTGGGGGGGCGGGTAGGAAGACCGGGGTTGCAGGGGAGGAACAGGGGGAGGAGCTCCGAGCTCAAACAATGTGGTCCACGGCGGTAGATCTGAATTGCCGTACCAGGCTGTGATGCAGCCCGACAGTATGCTCTCGATGGTGCTCCTGTAGAACACTGTGAGGGCCCTCGGGGAGCATCCTGAGGTTGAAGAGTCGCTGTTGTGCCTTCTTCACCACAGTGTTTGTGTGGTTTGACAATTTCAGTTCCTCCTGAAGTTCATAATCACCTCTTTTGTTTTTCTGACGTTAGGGGAGAGGTTGTTTACCTGGCACCACCAACCTCCTCCCTGTAGGCCGTCTTGTTGTTGTTGATAATCAGGCCTACTACTGTCATGTCGTCAGAGAACTTGAGGCCATGCAGTCGTGTGTATACAGGGAGTACAGGAGGGGACTGAGGACGCACCCTTGTGGGGCCCCCGTGTTGAGAATCAGTGTCAAGGAGGTAATGTTGCCTGCCTTCACCACCTTGGGGCAGCCCGTCAGGAGGTCCAGGACCCAGTTACATAGGGAGGAGTTCAGAGAGCCCGCTTCCTATTCGCTCAAAAAACTGTAAAACCCGCTGGTTGTATATAATCCTTTTGGATGTCGGAGGAAAGCCAAGTCTCAGAAAAACAGATTATGTTGCAGAATCTGATGTCCCTTTGGAAGGATATCCTCGCTCTGAGTTCTTCAAGTTTATTCATGAATGATTGAACATTGGCGAGTAGCATGCTTGGTAATGGAGGGTGGGTCGCCAGGCGTCTTAATCTCACTAAGACCCTTCCATGTCTACCTCTCCGTCTCCTTTTCTTTCTCTCTGGTAGGACTCCCAGGCAGCCTGAGGTCTCACCGAAGAGGCTAGCCCATTGTTCCGCCGTCTCCGGGAATTCCAGAAGGTCAGGTGAACGGTGAGTACCCAGCGATTCTTATTCCCATAGTTCTGCCAGGGTGTATGAAGTAATGCACGAAATAAACAAGAATGGAAGAAAAAAAAAACACTGGAAAAAACACTGGAAAAAGTATAAACCTGCAATGTTTAGTAGGAGTTTGAGGCGAGACGCCCTCCGTCAGCACCATCTTAGTCACAGGGATAAAAAGTTGCAGCCAGAAAATGAAAAAGAGAGAGTTGAGAAGAGTGGTAGAGATTTGTAGAGGGGGAGAAAGAGTTGGATGGACAAAGAAAAAGAGAGGAGAAGGAGAAGTAGTGAGAGAGAGAGAAAGATAAAGAGAGAGAGAAAGAAAGAGAGCTCCTCTTACCTCATTGACCCTCCCTGTCCTCAGCCCTCCTGTCTGTCAGTGTGTCTGTGGCCTGGCCTCTAACAGGCGTCTCTCTGTTAGAAACCAGTCTGTGTTTTCACAGCTTGACTCACGTTACCCGACCACATCCATGTGCTGCCACCCAGATCACCGTCTGTTGTACCCAGGGCTTTTTTTAGCCTTATAATTTGCCTCCAACTGAGAGAACTGGGTGATTAAAGAAATCTGTTTCTGATTGAACACTGACACCCTTTCTCTCCTGCTCCCTGGGTCTGACAAACATGTTTGTTGTTTCTCCCTTTGAGGGGGCTGATGAGGTGGGTCTAGATGTCTAGGTGTGTGTGTGTGTCTCTCTCTCTCTCTCTCTCTGTGTGTGTGTGTGTGTGTGTGTGTGTGTGTGTGTGTGTGTGTGTGTGTGTGTGTGTTTTAATAGAAATACGTGTGAAAGGGAAAGGCACAGGGAAGTATTCATAGCTGTGACTCTCGTCAGACATAGCGCAATATGTCATAAATCATGTTCACATCTCACATAAGTAGCTTTGGACGGATGGATTTGATGGTAGCATGGAAAACATGAGAAAGTCACAGGAGGCTGATGAGAGGAGGACAGCTCATAATAATGGCCGGAACGGAGCGAATGGAATGGCATCAAACACATTGACACCGTGTGTTTGATGTATTTGATACCATGTACCCATTCTGCTCCAGCCATTACCACAAGCCGTCCTCCCCAATTAAGGTGCCACCAAACTCCTGTGGAGAATTATATGGCATATGGCTTTATTGGCTTCATTGGGTTTCATGTCAGAATACAATATAATTTAAAAAGGTAATAACTTCACCCTTCGTAGACGTTGAACTAAAACTGAAAATATTTTTTGAAGCATCATCCATATTGTTTACTTTTATAGCAGATTCATATTTTTTCTGGACAGCTATTTATGTCCTGATTAAAAACGGTATACAGTGGCTTGCCAAAGTATTCACCCCCCTTTACATTTTTCCTATTTTGTTGCCTTACAACCTGGAATTAAAATGGATTTTTGGTGTGTTTGTATCATTTGATTTACTCAACATGCAAAATGTTTTTTCTTGTGAAACAAACAAGAAATAAGACAAAAAAAACAGAAAACTTGAGCATGCATAACTATTCACACCCCCCAAAGTCAATACTTTGTAGAGCCACCTTTTGCAGCAATTACAGCTGCAAGTCTCTTGGGGTATGTCTCTATAAGCTTGGCATATCTAGCACTGGGATTTTGCCCATTCTTCAAGGCAAAACTGCTCCAGCTCCTTCAAGTTGGATGGGTTCCGCTGGTGTACAGCAATCTTTAAGTCATACCAATTGGATTGAGGTCTGGGCTTTAACTAGGCCATTCCAAGACATTTAAATATTTCCCCTTAAACCACTCGAGTGTTGCTTTAGCAGTATGCTTAGGGTCATTGTCCTGCTGGAAGGTGAACCTCCGTCCCAGTCTCAAATCTCTGGAAGACCGAAAAAGGGATCCCTCAAGAATGTCCCTGTATTTAGCGCCATCCATCATTCTTTCAATTCTGACCAGTTTCCCAGTCCCTGCCGATGTAAAACACCCCCACAGCATGATGCTGCCACCACCATGCTTCACTGTGGGGATGGGGTTCTCGAGGTGATGAGAGGTGTTGGGTTTGCGCCAGACATAGCGTTTTCCTTGATGACCAAAAAGCTAAATTTTAGTCTCATCTGACCAGAGTACCTTCTTCCACATGTTTGGGGAGTCTCCCACATGCCTTTTGGCGAACACCAAACGTGTTTGCTTATTTATTTATTTAGC
The DNA here is from genome assembly GCF_020615455.1 of Coregonus clupeaformis. Lineage (NCBI taxonomy): Eukaryota > Metazoa > Chordata > Actinopteri > Salmoniformes > Salmonidae > Coregonus > Coregonus clupeaformis. The sequence continues at coordinate 64,762,985 of NC_059220.1, read as the reverse complement.
AATGGCTTTTTTCTGGCCACTCTTCCGTGAAGCCCAGCTCTGTGGAGTGTACGGCTTAAAGTGGTCCTTTGGACAGATACTTCAATCTCCGCTGTGGAGCTTTGCAGCTCCTTCAGGGTTATCTTTGGTCTCTTTGTTGTACCCTCTGATTAATGCCCTCCTTGGCAGGTTTGTTGTGGTGCCATATTCTTTCAATTTTTTAACCCAACCCTGATCTGTACTTCTCCACAACTTTGTTCCTGACCTGTTTGGAGAGCTCCTTGGTCTTCATGGTGCCGCTTGCTTGGTGGTGCCCCTTGCTTAGTGGTGTTGCAGACTCTGGGGCATTTCAGAACAGGTGTATATATACAAGAGATCTTGTGACATATCATGTGACACTTAGTTTGCACACAGCTGGACTTTAATGAACTAATTATGTGACTTCTGAAGGTAATTGGTTGCACCAGATCTTATTTAGGGGCTTCATAGCAAAGGGGGTGAATACATACAGTATGCACGCACCATTTTTCTGTTATTTATTTCTTATAATTTTTTGAAACAAGTTATTTTTTTCATTTCACTTCACCAATTTGGACTATTTTGTGTATGTCCATTACATGAAATCCAAATAAAAATCCATTTCAATTACAGGTTGTAATGCAACAAAATAGGAAAAATGCCAAGGGGGATGAATACTTTTGCAAGGCACTGTATCTCTATGTACTCGCAGGGTCAAAATTATATGTTTTAAAGACTGTTCATGGCTCAACACTTCAAGGGGTCAAAGGAAAGGTCTATATCCTTAAACTTGAGTGTGTTTCATGTGACTTACCATGATTCCCCCTCTCTGTCCAGAAGTGGTACAATCCTGTACACCACTGCCACCTTCATATAGCCTGTTGAACTTGCAGCACCTGACTGACTGCGTGCATATAGCCCATATACAGTATCCACTGGATTTAATTTCATGGTTCACATTCAACCTTTGTCCCAGGTCCTCCTTCAAAACCTCAAACCCTGTAGTCTCTCAAATAAGACGTGCAATATTGGTTTAGATGAAATGTGCAAATACCAGCTTGATGTTGTTTCATTTGAAGTTGTAGCACACTTTACACGTCCCAAAAAAATTATGCTTCCCTCTTTTGAGCTAGAGAGTAAATAATCCACTTAATATCAGACAGTGCTTTGAATATTGAACACTGTGTTTAGCAACACTGCATTTGTTCATATAGCAACTGACTCCTAAAGCTTTCATTCTGTGGGCTACATAATCTCATAACAACACAGATTATTCCAACACAACGCAAACAATATACCATGAGCGATTTATTGTCAGTGAGGAACTGAAATAGCCCATCATCTCATTAATAATAATAACCAACAGGCAGATTTGCATATCATTTTAATTATGGAAGTGGTCAGAGAGAAAGAGCAGATGTGGCATTTGGCAGTTGAATTTAGGGCCACAAAGCCCCACATAATGTCACAATGAGGCAGTGGCCACATACTACTAATGATGATATTCAAAGGCCTGTGTATGTGTGTTTGAGAGAGTTATGCATGCATGTGTGTGTGTGTGTGCGTGCATGCGTGCGCACGTGTGTGTGTGGTGTGTGTATGCACGCGCGTGTGTGTGTGTGTGTGTGAATAACAGTGGTGGTAAAAATACCCAAATGTCATACTTGAGTAAAAGTAAAGATACCTTAATAGAAATTGACTCAAGTAAAAGTGAAAGTCACCCAGTAAAATACTACTTGAGTAAAAGTCTAAAAGTATTTGGTTTTAAATATACTTAAGTATTAAAAGTAAATGTAATTGATAAAATATACTTAAGTATCAAAAGTAAAAGTACAAGTATAAATAATGTATTTATATTAAGCAAAGCAGACGTCCACATTTTCTAGTTTTTTTTATTTACAGATAGCCAGGGGCACGCTCAAACACTCAGATATCATTTACAAACCAAGCATGTGTTTAGTGAGTCCACCAGATCAGAGGCAGTAGTGATGACCAGGGATGTTTTCTTGGTAAGTGTGTGAATTAGACCATTTTCCGGTCCTGCTAAGCATTCAAAAAAGTACATAGTTTTCTTTAGGAATGTAGTGAAGTAAAAGTAAAAGTTGTTCAAAATATATATAGTAAAGTACATATTTCCCAAAAAACTACTTAAGTAGTACTTTAAAGTAATTTTACTTAAGTACTTTACACCACTGGTGAATGAGCCAGATAATGTTGTTGTGGTGGGAGGCCAGAGGGAGGTGTGATTTTTGGAAGTGTCCTCATCATTCGATTGTTACATGGAACAGGCCTTTTCTGAAAAGCTCCTTAAACACCAGCTTCTCAAATCACGCTTGGACAGCCTGGGATACAAATGGAAGTTGGTGGCATTGATATTTGGCAGTCTCGGCCACATACATAGTCTTACGGTACGTGGCCTTCAGATTGCAGGCTTGCAAACAACTGGCTAGGTACTGCTCTGTTTCAGCCGTTATGGGCAGCCTAGCTGTGTGGAAGAGAGGGTGCTTTTTGTTTCCTTAAGTGTCCTTGCATCAACAACCTTTGAAATGTTTCAATCCTTTATGATCTAATGTGATTTGTGAATGCAAAATGTTAGTATTTAAAATGTGTTTGTGTGGAACTAAGAATGGGCCATGTGGTGCTTCTACATGGGATATACTCACTGAGTGTGTGACGGGGCTGAATCAGTGCAGTGTAATCTAGGAACAATTGGAAATGGACAAGTCTTGAGAAATGACTGTTTAAATGCTGAGGGAATGTATCCAAAAGACTGTTTAAATACTGAGGGAATGTATCCAAATGACTGTTTAAATACTGAGGGAATGTATCCAAATGACTGTTGAAATACTGAGGAAATGTATCCAAATAACTGTTTAAATACTGAGGGAATGTATCCAAAAGACTGTTTAAATACTGAGGGAATGTATCCAAATGACTGTTTAAATACTGAGGGAATGTATCCAAATGACTGTTGAAATACTGAGGAAATGTATCCAAATAACTGTTTAAATACTGAGGGAATGTATCCAAATGACTGTTTAAATACTGAGGGAATGTATCCAAATGACTGTTTAAATACTGAGGGAATGTATCCAAATGACTGTTTAAATACTGAGGGAATGTATCCAAATGACTGTTTAAATACTGAGGAAATGTATCCAAATGACTGTTTAAATACTGAGGGAATGTATCCAAATGACTGTTTAAATACTGAGGGAATGTATCCAAATGACTGTTTAAATCCTGAGGGAATGTATCCAAATGACTGTTTAAATACTGAGGAAATGTATCCAAATGACTGTTTAAATACTGAGGGAATGTAACCAAATGACTGTTTAAATACTGAGGGAATGTATCCAAATGACTGTTTAAATACTGAGGGAATGTATCCAAATGACTGTTTAAATACTGAGGGAATGTATCCAAATGACTGTTTAAATACTGATGGAATGTAACCAAATGACTGTTTAAATACTGAGGGAATGTATTCAAATGACTGTCTAAATACTGAGGGAATGTATCCAAATGACTGTTTAAATACTGAGGAAATGTAACCAAATGACTGTTTAAATACTGAGGGAATGTATGCAAATGACTGTTTAAATACTGAGGAAATGTATCCAAATGACTGATTAAATACTGAGGGAATGTATCCAAATGACTGTTTAAATACTGAGGGAATGTATCCAAATGACTGTTTAAATACTGATGGAATGTAACCAAATGACTGTTTAAATACTGAGGGAATGTATCCAAATGACTGTTTAAATACTGAGGAAATGTAACCAAATGACTGTTTAAAAACTGAGGAAATGTATACAAATGACTGTTTAAATACGGATGGAATGTAACCAAATGACTGTTTAAATACTGAGGGAATGTATTCAAATGACTGTTTAAATACTGAGGGAATGTATCCAAATGACTGTTTAAATACTGAGGGAATGTATCCAAATGACTGTTTAAATACTGAGGAAATGTAACCAAATGACTGTTAAAATACTGAGGGAATGTATGCAAATGACTGTTTAAATACTGAGGAAATGTATCCAAATGACTGATTAAATACTGAGGGAATGTATCCAAATGACTGTTTAAATACTGAGGGAATGTATCCAAATGACTGTTTAAATACTGATGGAATGTAACCAAATGACTGTTTAAATACTGAGGGAATGTATCCAAATGACTGTTTAAATACTGAGGAAATGTAACCAAATGACTGTTTAAATACTGAGGAAATGTATACAAATGACTGTTTAAATACGGATGGAATGTAACCAAATGAATGTTTAAATACTGAGGGACTGTATTCAAATGACTGTTTAAATACTGAGGGAATGTATCCAAATGACTGTTTAAATACTGAGGAAATGTAACCAAATGACTGTTTAAATACTGAGGAAATGTAACCAAATGACTGTTTAAATACTGAGGAAATGTAACCAAATCACTGTTTAAATACTAAGGAAATGTAACCAAATGCCTCTTTAAATACTGTGGAAATGTAACCAAATGACTTAAATACTGAGGGAATGTAACCAAATGACTGTTTAAATACTGAGGAAATGTAACCAAATGACTGTTTAAATACTGAGGAAATGTAACCAAATGAATGTTTAAATACTGAGGGAACATATCCAAATGACTGTTGAAATACTGAGGGAATGTATACAAATGACTGTTTAAATACTGAGGGAATGTATCCAAATGACTGTTTAAATACTGAGGGAATGTATCCAAATGACTGTTTAAATACTGAGGGAATGTATCCAAATGACTGTTTAAATACATAGGGAATGTATCCAAATGACTGTTTAAATACTGAGGGAATGTATCCAAATGTCTGTTTAAATACTGAGGGAATGTATACAAATGACTGTTTAAATACTGAGGGAATGTAACCAAATGACTGTTTAAATACTGAGGGAATGTAACCAAATGACTGTTTAAATACTGAAGGAATGTATTCAAATGACTGTTTAAATACTGAGAGAATGTATCCAAATTACTGTTTAAGTACCGAGGGAATGTATCCAAATGACTGTTTAAATACTGAGGAAATGTAACCAAATGACTGTTTAAATACTGAGGGAATGTATCCAAATGACTGTTTAAATACTGAGGAAATGTATCCAAATGACTGTTTAAATACTGAGGGAACGTATCCAAATGACTGTTTAAATACTGAGGGAATGTATCCAAATGACTGTTTAAATACTGAGGGAATGTATTCAAATGACTGTTTAAATACTGAGGGAATGTATCCAAATGACTGTTTAAATACTGAGGAAATGTAACCAAATGACTGTTTAAATACTGAGGAAATGTAACCAAATCACTGTTTAAATACTGAGGAAATGTAACCAAATACCTCTTTAAATACTGTGGAAATGTAACCAAATGATTTAAATACTGAGGAAATGTAACCAAATGACTCTTTAAATACTGATGAAATGTAACCAAATGACTCTTTAAATACTGAGGAAATGTACCCAAATGACTTAAATACTGAGGGAATGTAACCAAATGACTGTTTAAATACTGAGGAAATGTAACCAAATGACTGTTTAAATACTGAGGAAATGTAACCAAATTACTGTTTAAATACTGAGGGAATGTCTCCAAATGACTCCTGCCATGGTATTCTATGGTGTCCAGTAGTGCAGAACGCTTCTTAAGCCATGTAGGAAATACTGGTTTGTGTGTTTGCTTTTGTGTGTGTGTGTGTGTGTGTGTGTGTGTGTGTGTGTGTGTGTGTGTGTGTGTGTGTGTGTGTGTGTGTGTGTGTGTGTGTGTGTGTGTGTGTGTGTGTGTGTGTGTGTGTGTGTGTGTGTGTGTGTGTGTGTGTGTGTGTGTGTGTGTGTGTGTGTGGGTGGGTGCGTTTGAGCTGGAGTCTTGTTCTCAGCTTAATCAGAGTCATCTGACCATTTTGACATACAGTGATGGAAAAAAGTATTTGATCCTCTGCTGATTTTGTACGTTTGCCCACTGACAAAGACATGATCAGTCTATAATTTTAATGTTAGGTTTATTTGAACAGTGAGAGACAGAATAACAACAACAAAATCCAGATAAACGCATGTCAAAAATGTTATAAAGTGATTTGCATTTTAATGAGGGAAATAAGTATTTGACCCCTCTGCAAAACATTACTTAGTACTTGGTGGCAAAACCCTTGTTGGCAATCAGAGAGGTCAGACATTTCTTGTAGTTGGCCACCAGGTTTGCACACATCTCAGGAGGGATTTTGTCCCACTCCTCTTTGCAGATCTTCTCCAAGTCATTAAGATTTTGAGGCTGACGTTTGGCAACTCGAACATTCAGCTCCCTCCACAGATTTTCTGGGGATGGTGTTCTTGGGGTCATAGGCAGCATTCCTCCTCCTCCAAACACGGCGAGTTGAGTTGATGCCAAAGAGCTCGATTTTGGTCTCATCTGACCACAACACTTTCACCCAGTTCTCTTCTGAATCATTCAGATGTTTATTGGCAAACTTCAGACGGCCCTGTATATGTGCTTTCTTGAGCGGGGGGACCTTGCGGGCGCTGCAGGATTTCAGTCCTTCACGGCGTAGTGTGTTACCAATTGTTTTCTTGGTGACTATCGTCCCAGCTGCCTTGAGATTATTGACAAGATCCTCCCGTGTAGTTCTGGGCTGATTCCTCACCGTTCTCATGATCATTGCAACTCCACGAGGTGAGATCTTGCATGGAGCCCCAGACCGAGGGAGGGTGACAGTTATTTTGTGTTTCTTCCATTTGCGAATAATCGCACCAACTGTTGTCACCTTCTCACCAAGCTGCTTGGCGATGGTCTTGTAGCCCATTCCAGCCTTGTGTAGGTCTACAATCTTGTCCCTGACATCCTTGGAGAGCTCTTTCGTCTTGGCCATGGTGGAGAGTTTGGAATCTGATTGATTGATTGCTTCTGTGGACAAGTGTATTTTATAGAGGTAACAAGCTGAGATTAGGAGCACTCCCTTTAAGAGTATGCTCCTAATCTCAGCTCGTTACCTGTATAAAAGACACCTGGCAGCCAGAAATCTTTCTGATTGAGAGGGGGTCAAATACTTATTTCCCTCATTAAAATGCAAATCAATTTATAACATTTTTGACATGCGTTTTTCTGGATTTTTTTGTTGTTATTCTGTCTCTCACTGTTCAAATAAACCTACCATTAAAATTATAGACTGATCTTTTCTTTGTAAGTGGGCAAACGTTCAAAATCAGCAGGGGATCAAATACTTTTTTCCCTCACTGTAGCTACCCATTTCAATAAATCATAACAGCACACGCTCCCATCTGAAGCTGTCGTAATGAACATGTTTGACAAAAATGTAAAAAATGATGTCAGAGGAGCAACGTTGAATAGTTAATTTGATCCATCGCCTACAGAGAGAGTCCTCTAAGCAAGCTGGTCCTGGGTCTCTGTTCACAAACACAAACAGACCCCACAGAGCCCCAGGACAGCAACACAATTATACCCAACCAAATCATGAGAAAACAAAAAGATAATTACTTGACACACTGGAAAGAATCAACCAAAAAACTGAGAAAATGCTACCTGGCCCTAAACAGAGATTACACAGTAGCAGAATACCTGACCACTGTGACTGACCCAAAATTAAGAAAATCCTTGATTATGTACTGACTCAATGAGCATAGCCTTGCTATTGAGAGAGGTCACCATAGGCAGACCTGGCTCTCAAGAGAAGACAGGATATGTGCCCACTACCAAAAACATCTGGTGGAAACAGCTGCACTTCTTAACCTCCTGCCTAATGTAGGACCATATTAGTGACTCATATTTCCCTCAGATCACACAGACCCACAAAGAATTTGAAAACAAACCTAACATTGATGAACTCCCATATCTGTTAGGCGAAATACCACACTGTGCCATCACAGCAGGAAGATGTGTGGCCGTTGCCATGAGAAAAGGGCAACTAGTGGAGCCCAAACAACATTGTAAATACCACCAATAGTTATCTGTTTCTTTATCTTCCCCCACTATCGTACTACAACTACTTACACATAGCTGCATAGCTGATAATATAACACTTGAAATGTCTTTATCTTTTTGAAACCGTTGTTTACTGTTAATTTCTGATGCTTTGTTTCTACTCAATTTTGTTTATTGTTTATTTCACTTGCTTTGGAAATGTAAACATATGTTTCCCATTCCAATAAAGCCCCATTGAGTATAATTTGATAGTGAGAGAGAGAGAGAGATTACAGAGATCCACAAAGAATTTGAAAACAAACCCAATTTTGATAAACTCCCTTATCTACTGGGTGAAAAACCACAGTGTGCAATCACAGCAGCAAGATTTGTGACCTGTTGCCACAAGAAAAGGGCAACCAGTGAAGAACAAACACCATTGTAAATACAACCCATATTTATGTTTATTTATTTTCCCATTTGTACTTTGTTACAACACTGTATATAGACATAATATGACATTTGAAATGTCTTTATTCTTTTGGAACTTCTGAGTGTAATGTTTACTGTTAATATTTATTGTTTATTTCACTTTTGTTTACTATCTACTTCACTTGCTTTGGCAATGTTAACATACGTTTCCCATGCCAATAAAGCCCTTAAATTGAATTGAATTGAATTGAATTGAGAGAGAGAGAGAGAGCGAGAGAGAGAGAGCGAGAGAGAGAGAGAGAGAGAGAGAGAGAGAGAGAGAGAGAGCAGTGGCAGTGGGGAGAGATCGCTATCACCTGAATTGATTGCAGAAAACGGCTCCCAAGGGTTTCAAGGGGAAAAGGCAATTCTTGCATTAGCAATAAACTATAGTCACTGTGGCTGGGAGATCAGACCGCTTTATTGGGAACAGCGCGCTGCGGCTGCATTCGGGTGTACGCCGGGAAGGGTTGGGAGCCAAAAGTCCCCCGTTCTTCGCCTAATGTAATCATTTAATCTTTTGAAGGCAGCGCGGAACTCCGGGGCGCCTCTGAACCAGCCGGAGAGGCAAAGGACTGCTGCTGGGGCATCGTACTGCGGATAAGCTGAATTGTTGCCTGGACCCGGACCCAAGTGGCCAGCATGCCCCCCCCCCCGCAACACCGCCCACCTTCAGGGAGTCTCGGACAGAGTCGCTAGGACCGCGGAGTACACCCGTCAAGATGTGGAATCGCAGCGTTGCCTGAGAGCGTAAAAGCCTGCGCTGGGTGTCATTTACTGGGGGGAACTGACCAGGGATAGTTCACCATGCTCAATGGATATACAGTAAAACGGCTTTCAGCATCCCAGAAAAAGGTGAAGTAAGAAGCATGACTTTGTTGTTCAATTGCCCGTCTTACTGGTAGCCTATACGCTATCCTGTGTTTTATCGCTGACATCTGGAGATGCATGATGAAATACCTACTATGCTGTCCACTAGGGATGTAATAGCCCTGCGATGGTAAATATACATATATTTTAAAACTTTAAAGGGGCAGTCTGCTGTTGAAACAATAACAGAGCAAATACCCGCCACTGATTTGGTAAAGAGCTGAAGGATGGGGCTGGACTAATGTCACCACTCTCAAATTCATAGACAGAGCTATGGATGCAAGGACTGACCATCCATGATATAACAATTATAGTTTCAACCATGTTTTGAGGCTATACATTGTTTCTTTACAATTAAATTGTTTACAAGCAATAGAGTAAAACAAGCTTATATTTTGAGTTTTGGTGTGGTATGACAGTTGAACTAAGCTCATGAGGCATTCATAACTTATATTATTTAAGTATCAATGGGTATATATCATTCATTTAAAAGTCTAAAAATTGATATAGCAGTCGCAGATTGCTGCTTTAACTAAAATGTAATTAATTTGAATTTATGCATATGTTTTAGGCACACATATTATGTTTATTTTGAAATGGAAAACAAGCCTACAAAACTTACTGCATATTTTCAACAACATCAATGTATATTTTTCCGTTGTATTTGAATAAGACACTGCAAGTGAGCCGTTTCAGACAGTAAATCTCTTGGCAAGTCTCTCCCTATTTTCCCCTCTTTTTGCGCAGCGTTTGAAATTCACCTGCGGTCTAATGACAAATTGGGAACGGTGAGGAACTTTTACCTACGCTCCTGCTGGCAACTGTAATCAACCTTCAAATTGATGGTTATGATTGAGACATCTGCCTAGATTTTTACAGACGTTGCCGAGGCTTCACCTGGGATAAATAAATAGTTAGGTATCCAGTTAGAAGCTGATGATCCATGTTGTGCAGTCTACCATTCGTTGCGGCGGAGGCACACCAACTAACCTCCTTGTCAGCCAGGCTTCTGATCCTCCTGCCCTGATAGGGTAAACAGTAGAGAGTTACCTTACATCATCAGATAATGTCTTGACCATTTTGGATGACATTTGAGGAAATGACAGCCAGCCATGTGTAATATCATTACCTGTCCCCCTTTATGTCTTATCTACCTTTATAATTAATGTGGTCATATCTGAAGATCAGTCCCAACAGCTTAAAAAATTGATACCATTTGAGGCGGCAGGTAGCTTAGTGGTTAAGAGCGTAGTGCCAGTAACCGAAAGGTCGCTGGTTCAAATCCCCGAGCCGACTAGGTGAAAAATCTGTTGATGTGCCCTTGAGCAAGGCACTTAACCCTAATTGCTGCTGTAAGTCGCTCTGGATAAGAGCGTCTGCTAAATGACAAGAAAAGTTGCATGGTGGTGACATTGTCAATTATGGGAGGTGGGTTGCAAATGTATTCGTGACTGCTTGAATACAAACTATATTGGTCCACTTTAGTGTATTCTTTTACACTCTCTTTTATTTGCATAACAAGTTAAAGATGTCAACTCTCCATTGTATGTTTTAGAGCATAATCGTCATGAACTGCATATTTAGGCCAATCAACTTCACTGGAGTATTGTGTCTTGTCTTGTGACCTTGTGCACACAGTACCTCTTCCTTCAGAGAAGTAGAAGTCCACATCGATCTTAGTTTCCCTCCGAACAGTAGACATTTGTCCAGTTTTATCTCTGTTGACAGCCCATGTTCATCATGTCCAGCTTTAGCTTCAGTTGCAAGTTGCTCTTCCCCCTCTAACGAAAACAACTGAATCACAACATTTTGAATTTAAATATAACTGTTTTTACTGATGATTCTGTGTCTCTCTCTGTATGTAAGAGCTGTGTTATGAAATGTCATTCTTCATGTCATGTGCATCTCTATCTCTCTCTCTCTCTCTCTCTCTCTCTCTCTCTCTCTCTCTCTCTCTCTCTCTCTCTCGCTCTCTCTCTCTCTCTCTCTCCCTTTCTTTGTCTCTCCCTCTTTCTTGCTCTCTCTCTGAATCATTACCATTGGAGGACTGCTCTGTGCTTCCGGTGAGTGCAGTGGAGCACAGCTCTGTCCATCACTGTGGCATTTGACAGATTAAACACCTCAATGCCCTCTACAAGTTTGACTGCACAGAGCCAGTGATCTCTTCAGCATCACTCACTTCACGACTCAGCGCTCATAAGACATTTGGCAGCTCGTCTTTATTCTTGACTCAATTTACTTCATTTCTTTATTGATCTATTTATTCATTTAGGTATGCATTTGTTTTTCTATTTGTTTATTTTGCTCTCTCTCTGTGTGTTGATTTCATTCAGCATTTCTTGTCAGCTTCAGCACATGCAGTACAAAATTGTGCTATGAATACATTTTAAAAAGTTAAACATGCACATTGATAATGTGCCACTCCACACAATTATGTTTCCATTGTTGATTTTGATATTGCCCCAATTGGATGAAACCTACAATGCTTTACTGAAAATTTAATAGACACTTCTACCTGTGATTTATTTTTACAACTATGTAATTACAGATCACAATTACCAGCTATTTTCATGATGCAATTGCATTGTAACAATGGGTTAATACTATTAATTACAATTCTTCTTACGCTGTACTTTCTAATGTAATTACACCGTAAGAACACTGTAATGTAAGTGATATTTTATTAGTTTTACAACAAGAGCATGGTTCAACATCCACCTTTTATATAATATCCACTGCTGCAGGACATGTCTGGTGAGGAATATGAAATAAGTGTGTCTGTCAAACTCATTACCAGTCTGTTCTTTCCCATTTACAACTCTTCACTTTGTCTTTGAGGTATTCAAATTAAAGTCTTCCTTTCTGTTCACATAGAGGAAACACATGCATTCTAAGAAAGAACAGCCCACTGATTTCTCTATTTGTCTCTTTGAAATAGGCCTCTGGATCCAAATTTCAAGTCCAACGGAGGCTGCATCAGTCTGGGCCCAGCCGTGTGTGAGGTGAAAGAGAGAAACAGCAAGAGAGAGAAGAGAGAGTGAAAGAGAGGAAGAGAAGGAGGAGGGAGGGCTCGCCGATGATAACCCTGAGTGTACGTTACACGGCTCTCTGGTAGCCACCATTTTAAATTGGCCCTCACAGTGCTCCGCGGCGGCTGACTGAGAGTGAAAATGTGATGAGATTTTCTGTCGTCCCCGTAGCAAGCGAGCGTGGATGGAGGCCGGCGAAGGAGGCGCATTGCTTAATGAGACCATTGCTCTTGTGTTGGGAGGCTTAGGACAGGCAATTACTGAGGGATTACCAGCAGAGGCCTCCTCCAGCAGTGCTGCTGCTGCCTCTCCACCACTGCTTACTGCTGGAGCAGGGAACTAAGCAGACACAGCTGGTTACAGTTGGATTTTTACTATTTTTGTTCCTATTTTTCTTGTGGTGGTTGTGGGTTGGAATTTGTAGTTTTTCTTACGACTGTCTGTCTGTCATAGTGTTCATAATGGATCAGTCAGGGCGTGTGTGGAATAAGGACTGGGTCTCTTTCCTCAGGCCGTGGATACCCATACTGCTGGGCCTGCACATGCAGTTCTATCGGGCGTCCGGCTCCAGCTGCCCAGAGGAGTGCCGCTGTGACAGGACCTTTGTTTACTGTAACGAGAGGAGCCTGGCCTCGGTGCCTCTAGGGATCGGAGAGGGCTACAAGACCCTCTACCTCCACAACAACCAGATCAACAATGCCGGCTTCCCCTTGGAGTTTCACCACGTAGCCTCCATGGAGACTATCTATCTCTACGGCAACCAGCTTGACGAGTTCCCCATCAACCTGCCCAAGAATGTGCGGGTGCTGCACCTGCAGGAGAACAACATCCAGACCATCTCCCGGACCGCACTGGCCCAGCTGCTGTGGCTGGAGGAGCTACACCTGGACGATAATTCCATCTCCACGGTCGGGGTGGAAGAGGGGGCATTCAGAGAGGCCGTCAGCCTCAAGATGCTCTTCCTTACAAAGAATCACCTGAGCAGCGTCCCTATAGGTCTACCGGAAGATCTCAAAGAGCTGCGATTGGACGAGAACCGGATCGCGGTTATCGCAGAGGAGGCGTTCAGGAACGTGACAAGGTTAGAGCGCCTCCTGCTGGATGGGAACCTGCTGACAGACGAGGGTGTGGCGCCCGGAACCTTCCAGGACCTGGTGACGCTCCGGGAGCTGTCGCTGGCACGGAACTCCCTCACCTACCCGCCCCCGCTGCTCCCGGGGGACGTTCTGGTGAAGCTGAACTTTCAGGATAATCAGATGAATGAGATCCCTGTGACGGCCTTCGAGGGACTGAGAAGGCTAGAGAGGCTGGATATTTCCAACAACCAGCTGCAGTCCCTGACACAGGGGGTCTTTGACGGCCTCGTCAGCCTCAGACAGCTCACTGTTCGGAACAACCTTTGGCTGTGTGACTGCAGCATTAACTGGGTCATACTGTGGTTAAAGTCCCTGCCAACCTCCCTCAACGTGCGCGGCTTCATGTGCCAGAAGCCTGAGAGGGTCCGTGGCATGGTAATCAGAGAGCTGAACACTGAGCTGATCCAGTGCCCTCGCAGCACCACGGCTTCCCCGCCGCCCATCCACCTACCCCCCACCTCACAAGGCCTCACCTCCCGCTCCCCTCCCTCCTCCACAGACTCCCCATTAGACACGCACTCGCTCTCTCCCCCCTCCAGGCTCCCCTCCCCACCCACACATCACCCCCCTCTCTTTCCCTCCTCCTCTCCCAGAGACGGGGAACAGAGGACTAACCTGCCACCTCTGGACCCAGAGCGGGAGACCCTACAGATCAAGTTCACCATACTCAACGGTTCAGCCATCCACGTCAGCTGGGTGGCCTCCTTCCCTGTCACAGCCTACAAGGTCACCTGGGCCAAGATGGGTCCTAGCCTGTCTGGAGACACGGTCCGGGATAGGATGGTGGGAGGGGAGCACCGGGGCATACGGCTGGCCAACCTCGAGCCTAAGTCCACCTACCGGATCTGTGTCATCCCCTTAGACGCGTTCAATAACTACCGGCCCAAGGATGATACAGTGTGTTCAGAGGCTGTGACTAAGCCGGTCTCCTATGGTCCAGATAATAATAAAGGTCCGTCGTGGCCGGAGCAGGCAACCCAACAGGACCCCAGCTCTCCCTTCCTCCTGGCTGGCCTCATTGGAGGCGCTGTGATCGTTGTCCTGGTGCTTCTCCTCAGCATATTCTGCTGGCACATTCACAAGAAGGACCGGTCATCCTCGACCAAGTGGAAATACAACAAGGGCAGGAGAAAAGACGACTACGGAGAGGCAGGGACCAAAAAGGATAACTCTATACTGGAAATGACTGAGACCAGCTTCCAGATAGTGTCCCTGAACAACGAGCAGCTCCTCAAGGGAGACTACAGCATACAGCCCATGTTTACCCCTAATGGGGGCATTGGCTTCAGAGATTTCCCTCTGGGGAACAATAGCACAGTATACTGCAAGAACAATGTTCAAGCAGACGCAGACTTTTGCCATGCATGATGGTTTTGCATAACAGAGTGCTATAGAACCCCCTTTGTATTGACAAATACACTTAACTACGTACAGTACCGTATATATTTCATAGACCCCTGTGTCTACAATGTAATTTATACACCGGCTGGACTATAACGTTGAATTCAGCTACCTTTTATATTCCCTTAGTTAAAATGATAATTAATTTATAAGTTATTTTTTTCTTGAAGTTGTGTTACTCAGTTCTGTGCAGGCAGATTTGTCCAATCAGAGTTCTCTCATCATTTTATACTCAGTTTGGTTCTGATTTGAGCTCCATAACCACTGGGCCATTTTGAAGTCATATGATAGCCAGACAGTGTACTCATTACTACAAAATTTGCCTAGCCAGTGATGAATTTACCATGCACGGTGTCCATAACAGATATGGCTATCCCATGTGTTGGCAATGGGAATTGAAATAATTGGGGGGTTATGTAAATTAGACTTGCTGTGGCAACTCAATGTAACAGGGAGAACCAATACAAAACCAGCCATTCAGGAAATTATATTTGGAGAGAAATCTTTTCTCACAGTAAGGATTTGAGAGAGAGAGGATGGGAGGGACGGAGAGAAGGAGGGAGAGAGAAAGAGAGAGAGAGAAATAGAGAGAGGTTGGAGAGAGAGAGAGAGAGAGAGAGAGAGAGAGAGAGAGAGAGAGAGAGAGAGAGAGAGAGAGAGAGAGAGAGAGCATAATATGTGCATTCAAATATACCACAAGAGGGCAGAGTTTTTCATGATGGTCCATTAGTCATTACATTAACTTCTTGGACATTGCTTAGTACTGAATAGAGTTTTTACCGATGTCGTCGTGCTGCAGTGAGTGACATCTCTCTCATCTTCACATATCACAACAACAAAAAACAGAGAGAACTGTTGTTCTAAAAGCTGCACGGATTCCTGGGTTCGGAGTGCTGATCTTGGATAAGTTTAGCCTTTTAGATCACATTGAATAATAATTAAATGGAAAGGAGGGACCTGATTCTAGTTCACCTCTCCTACTCTGGAATGCTTTATGAATACAAGCCCTGATCCAAGTATTTCTCTCAATAACAACCCACTCCTATGTTATTGGCCAGTTGTCTTTTACCACAACTTGGATATAGAGTAGAAGTAACTGAGCTTTGTTGAACCTTTTGATTGTTTCTCAAGCTGTTGAAAGATTTGTTTTCTCATGGACTTGTCTCTGAAAATCATGCACAAGTTATACGTTTGCATCTTACGCTTTCCATAAAGTAGAATGACAGCGTAAGGAAACTGTACTTTTTGTGATAGTTGAGAATGAAAGATGAGTGTTAAACGTATAGCAGAATTTACTGGAACAAGCACATCTGTCCAGAAAGTTGGAAAGCAACTATTTCAGTTTTTGTTTAACAAAACATTATGTTATGGTATTATATTATATGTGCCTTGAAATTATCCGCTCATAATGTAGTCTTTTGAATCCATGTTTTTGCACAAACGTGTACTGTATTGTATATACATACAATTGACATTGAATTGTTGTTGAAAAAAACTCTTGCCTGGTATTTGATGATATTTCTGTCTTATTGCTTTTCTTTTTTCTTTTACCTCACTTTAAATTCACTTCACATTTGATCTCAGAATGTTCCTGACTTCTTAGATAATAGGAAATCAGTCTCATTGGATCATTTTAGAGATTTGATCCATGATGCTACTGTCTTCTCTGGGAGAAATACACTAATTATGTAGAGAAGCTATAACGATGCTTTGAGTTATTTTCCACCAACATGTCTCCACAGGTCGCACAAATTTCGAAGGGACTTTACATGTGTAGGCTGGATAATTAAGAAAAGTCTGAAACACTGAATGTTACCCTTGAGAACCAAGTCTGGGGAGAAGATACTGCAATTTGTTTGTTACTAAATTAATTATGTTCCATATCAAATCACTTGTTAAGGGAATGTGGAACATTGAGGGGTTCCTTTTATATCTCTAACATTCCAAAACCACATACAGTCCTGTAGTAAATTGCATCCCTAATCCTCAGACATTCAGTCAACCTCTGACATTCTGTTTCATGAAGCTTCTATTTTATAATTTATTTACCAAGACTCTAGTCTAGTTAAATGTCAATGGACATGTTGTAAGGCAGAACTTCTTCATTCAGAATTGATACCTTGGCCAGACTACCCACACTGAAGGGCACACAGACTAGTAGCCATCTTTGGCTCTCTGACACCTTTTCTACTGAAGGCTGCAATTACATGATCCAGTACAGAACCAGGTCATGGTTCTGCTGTTGTCCATTAGTCTTGTGTTGTGAGTCTGTGTGTGTGTGTGTGTGTGTGTGTGTGTGTGTGTGTGTGTGTGTGTGTGCGTATATGTACACATACTCTCTTGTGATTCCTCTGAGAGCAGAGGACTAAAAGAGGGCTATAGATTATATACTGCTCTAAATGACCTCTAACCTCTGACCTCTAACCTATGTTCCTCGTGGGCCTGGTGGATACAGTAATCAGCATTTAAACTCACACTTCTGTGCCCTCCAGTTGTGTGGTCATCTATAAAAGAGCTCAACTACCAAACAAATACTCCCTTTCTGGGGAGTCCAGTGTCCGTGAATGAGATACTTTTATGAGGACATACATTATTTAAAGATAGTGTATACATACAGTATAGTGTAAGTGTGGTACCTTGTCCAGGTTTTCCATGGTCCTAGTGTGGAGGAGACATTGAGGGATGACTGTGAACTTTCTCTAACTTTCGTAAATCATGCATTGCTGTTAATGTAATAATATCCACAGAAGTGTTTGTTCTTCATACATATCTCAAGTAAGATTTCAGCCCTTGGTGAGTGTACTAAACCTGTGATAGAGCTCAGTTTCTGAACTAAGAAAGTCTCTCACATTCTGTATCAACACAGTGGTGACCACCTCTCCTCAATCTGTAATGCCTTGGAGCGCCTATCAACTGAAGCTTTATGTCCTTGATTGATCCACTGTTTAATTTGCTTAGATTTGTTTCTGGTTTGAACGTTATCGTGTCAACGGCTATTTTCTGGACGATACGAAGCACAGACAGGCTACTGCATGGCCATTATAAATACCTGGGAGCAACTATCAGTTTAGAGTTTTATATGCTCCATTTCCATGGTATACTTACAATCAAAGTGCATGCAATCATGTTCGCTATGCTTACAGAGGGTGTGCTTAGAGTTAGTGTTTTCAAGGACAATTTTCTTTTTGTTTTAAGATGTATTTTCTGTTTTGGTGGGTGAGTCACGGCACATAATTATTCTAGGACAGTTTAACTACTATTTAAATGAAAATAATCTAGTTTAAACGCATCTTATTACCTAATATGAGTAAAATACTTATCTGTTAAGTTGGTCGTATATCAATCAAATAGCATTCCCATGCGCTATATTAGTGTGGCTATTACCACAACCACAGAACAAATATGTCATATACAGGCAGCACATGGGAATAGCATATTGCAGTTTAATCTTGGAGTCTGCAGCTTATCGACTCTGTATTTTAAATGTATAAGTGATCATGTCCTTGGTTGCCCATGGCCCTCCCTGAACCACAGTAGCTGTGCTGGCCAGACAACTAATAGGCTGGCCACTGTTAACTTGACAGCCTGATTCTCTCAGTACCAGAGGGTCACCGCAGGGTGAGACATCACACGGTTGACACTGAGGTCACATCCCAACTGACACCCTATTCCCTATATAGTGCACTACTTTCAGACTCTGGTCCAAAGTAGTGCACTATGCAGGAAGTAGGGTGCCATTTGGGACACAGGGCCTTTCTTAGTACCAGAGGGTGAAACAGAACACTGTTGACACCGTAGTTTACACTTTCCTCACAATGTGGAGAGAGAAGATGCTTAGGAATGGGGGAGGAAAAGAGGAAAGGGATCGATTGAACATAAGTTGTGATAAGTTCCCTTGGGAGAGGGACTGTTCAGGTGAAGAGATTTACCTCTCTGCTCTGCAAATCACTGCAGTACCAAAATGGCTGGGGTCGCTGGTTGGTTGTATACTGAATAGCACCATAGTCCCTAGTGCACTAATTCTAGGGACTAGAATACCATTTGGGATGCTGATTGGCTGTTTCTGTTCCTGCTGTGGCTTGGATTTCTAGACAGCTTAGAACAGGATGAGGGAGCAGAGGTCCAATCTAGTAACTGACTAATAACTATGGAGGTTTTGGCAATGTGTAGAAAACAATAGTAGTGGACTATCCCTGAAATCAGTCCTTAATGCCTGGCTGCAGCAGCTGGCTATAATGGTCCCCAGTTTAAAGGAACATTAGTGTTGCAGCAGCTGGCTATAATGGTCCCCAGCTCACAGGAACATTTGGGCTGCAATAACTGGATATTTTGGTGCCCAGCTCACAGGAACATTTGGGCTCCATTCCTCATGGTCATTACCATGGTCAGCTTCCATTAAATTAAACACACACACACACTGGGGGCTGTTTCTAATGAGTAAGAGACCCCTGAATGATGGTCTCCCAACTCCCTGATTCAGAGGTATAATTATCGAGCATACACATACACACACGCACACACACACACACACACACACATGCAGGCAGGCAAGGCACACACGCACACACACACACACACACACACACATGCGCACACACACACACACGCACGCACACACACACACACACACACACACACACACACACACACACACACACACACACACACACACGCACACACACACACACACACACACACACACACACACACACACACACACACACACACACACACACACACACACACACACACACACACACACACACACACACACACACACACAGGAGAGTATTGATCTAAGGGGCTCCACTGGATTATGAAAAATGATTCCCAGCCCTAATGGTGTTTGGCCTGAGATAGACTGCCTCTTATTTTCAGAGCAAATAACGTGCAAACGTTAGCAGAAAATAAAAAATCTGTGTTAAATGCTGTCTGGGGTTGTCCTTGCGTCTTCCTGCATTGATTAAGCCCTAAAACCGAGTTAATGTGGGGTATAAACTACCGTTGAAAAGTTTGGGGTCACTTAGAAATGTCCTTGTTTTCGAAAGAAAAGCAATTTTTTTGTTTCGCCCATTAAAATAACATCAAATTGATCAGAAATACAATGTAGACATTGTTAATGTTGTAAATGGCTATTGTACAGTGCAAACTGTCTCCAACCAGAATGGAAAGAGGAGCGGGAGGCCCCGGTGCACAACTGAGCAAGAGGACAAATACATTAGAGTGTCTAGTTTGAGAAACAGGCGCATCACAGGTCCTCAACTGGCAGCTTCATTA
Organism: Coregonus clupeaformis; assembly: GCF_020615455.1. Taxonomy (NCBI): domain Eukaryota; kingdom Metazoa; phylum Chordata; class Actinopteri; order Salmoniformes; family Salmonidae; genus Coregonus; species Coregonus clupeaformis. The sequence goes on along the minus strand of NC_059220.1, from coordinate 64,742,860 downwards.
AATAGTACCCGCAAAACACCAGTCTCAACGTCAACAGTGAAGAGGCGACTCCGGGATGCTGACCTTCTAGGCAGAGTTGCAAAGAAAATGCCATATCTCAGATTGCCCATCTTTAATCTTTTCTTTTTATTGGCCAGTCTGAGATATGGCTGTACAATAGCCATTTACATTAACAATGTCTACACTGTATTTCTGATCAATTTGATGTTATTTTAATGGAAGAAAAAATTGCTTTTCTTTCGAAAACAAAGACCTTTCTAAGTGACCCCAAACATTTGAACGGTAGTGTATACCCCACAATAACTCGGTTTTAGGGCTTAATCAATGCAGGAAGTTTGCGCTGTTCTGTGAAGGGAGTAGTACACAGCGTTGGAATAGCCTTCATTTCTCAGAACAAGAATAGACTGACAAGTTTCAGAAGAAAGTTATTTGTTTCTGGCCATTTTGAGCCTGTAATCGAACCCACAATTGCTGATTCTCCAGATACTCAACTAGTCTCAAGAAGGCCAGTTTTATTGCTTCTTTAATCAGCAAAACAGTTTTCAGCTGTGCTAACATAATTGCAAAAGGGTTTTCTAATGATCAATTAGCCTTTTAAAATGATAAACTTGGATTAGCAAACACAACGTGCCATTGGAACACAGGACTGATGGTTGCTGATAATGGGCCTCTGTACGCCTATGTAGATATTCCATTAAAAATCAGCCATTTCCAGCTACAATAGCCATTTCCAACATTAACAATGTCTACACTGTATTTCTTATCAATCTGATGTTCTTTTAATGGACAAAATAATTGCATCTTTTTCGAAAACAAGGACATTTCTAAGTGACCCCAAACTTTTGAACGGTAGTGTATATGCTTTACTGACGGATGTTTTCTTTGGGAGAGGACAATTTAAGTTACTTTGCAGCACCACAGGACTGTGGTTTTATAATTGCTGTCACTAATCATGCAAGTCAATCAGAAACATGCTCAGACATTTATCCTAATCAAGGACACGTCTGATCTAGCTGTAAGGCATCCATCCGCTGAGATAAAATATGGAGAATATGCACAGATCAAAGCTTTTTATCCCATTTAAAATATAAAATAATTCAGATAATTTTTGAAGTGAATTCAATCTAGTTGCAATTAGTATACAGTAAATAATAGCAGAGCGTATTTGAGTGTGAGTATTAGAGACATTGCTGACTGAGATAGGCCTACGTGACATTGACACAAATCCTCTATTTCCCCCTTCTATGAAAGTTGGCAACCAAACTTCATTGCAGTTTGACTTCATTTGACCTTGACACCATTGACTGTGAGCCTCTCTCCTCTAATAAACTTTAGCCCCCGCAGTGAGGCTGTGTCCATTCTTACCAGATTGTGTATATGTCTGTGTGTGAGTGTGTGTGTGAGTGTGTGTGTGAGTGTGTGTGTGTGTGTGTGTGTGTGTGTGTGTGTGTGTGTGTGTGTGTGTGTGTGTGTGTGTGTGTGTGTGTGTGTGTGTGTGTGTGTGTGTGAGTCCATGCGGAAGAGGTTAGTTATAAGATGCCTGGCTGGGAGAATGTGTCATATTATCTTTAACAATAACGAACTAGAGGGGACATTACTCATAACGTTGGCTCCCACCCAACACAGTCTCTCCACCTTTCCTTCATTAACGCTACCGTTATTGCAGGCTTCATGAAAAATTGAGCTCACCTTTCAGAGAGGATTTTCAACCACTTTATTCATCAAACTTCATATCTGCTGTTCATTCTCGAGTCAAATAGCATCATATGTGTTAGAAATGAATTAGAAATTAGAAATGAATGTAATATTTGTGCCTCAATACAGGTGTTATGCCGTTCTATAACTGTGAATGGATGACTTTGGCATCAGCGTGCCACTCTTGATCACCAAGCTGTCCTGAGTGGCTCAGTTGGTAGAGAATGGCACTTGCAATGCTGAGGTTGTGGGTTCGATTCCCAAGGGGGACCAGTATGAATGAAGATGTACTGTTAGTCGCACTGGATAAGAGCATGTGCTAAATGACTGAAGAGGTGCTGTGAGATTTGGATAGAACCAGACCCTGATAGAATTCAACCCTGGATAAAACTGGAGCCACAGGAAACAAGCTGCACTGCTTCTTGGTGACATAAGTTCCCCAACACATTGTAGTTAGAATGCAAAATGTTATTGTTATGGAAAGCCTGGCACCAACATGGTGGATGCTTTGCCAAACTCTGTTTATGTTAATCACTATGACTGGCTCAGGATAGCGCCTCTTCAGCTGGATAGACTAGATAGAGTGTAATATATTAACAAAACTGTTTGTGTGTGTGTGTGTGTGTGTGTGTGTGTGTGTGTGTGTGCGTGTGCGTGTGCGTGTGCGTGTGAGAGCGAGAGAGAGCGAGAGAGAGAGAGAACTAGAGAGAGAGAGAGAGAGAGAGCGAGAGAGAGAGAGAGAGAACTAGAGAGAGAGAGAGAGAGAGAGAGAGAGAGAGAGAGAGAGAGAGAGAGAGAGAACTAGAGAGCCACCCCAGTGGTGGAAAAAGTACCCAATTGTCATACAAGGAGTAAGAGTAAAGATACCTTAATATAAAATGACTCAAGTAAAAGTGAAAGTCACCCAGTCAAAAATTACTTGAGTAAAAGTCAAAAATATTTGGTTTTAAATATACTTAAGTATATTAAAGAACATAATTGGTTAAGGAAAACTGTGATGAATAAAAAAGTATATCAGTTTCATTTAAGGACCGAAGGATTGACAGCAGTCCCATATAGATGGCAAAATAGTTGGGAAGAGATTTTTGACGTACCGATCCCATGGCATAGTGTTTATGAACTGATACGCAAAACGACACCGGATTCAAAACTTAGAATCTTTCAATTTAAATTATTATATACAATTCTTGCTACTAATAGAATGTTATTTATATGGGGGATACAATCTTCCCAGCTCTGCAGATTTTGCTGCGAAGAGACAGAATAATTAGATCATTTGTTTTGGTACTGTCCATTTGTAGCTTGTTTTTGGACACAGTTCCAGGAATGGCTAAAGGGTTGCAATATTTCCCTGGAGCTAACCCTGCAGATAGCACTACTGGGTGATCTGAAAAGTCATAGTCAATCGATCAATAACATAATAATACTATTAGCAAAAATGTTTATTTTCAATTCACAATCTGTAGAAACAATGAGAATAGAAAGGTTCAGAACTTTTGTAAGACATCACAGTACAGTTGAAATATATATGACAAATATAAATCCTATATGGATGGTGGAATTGAAGGATGGGACTAATAACAACTAACAACAAACAATAACAAGATAACTAATAATGTAGGCACGCTGTGTCCATAATAAGTGTATGGGTTGTAGGTTGGGAGCTTTTGTGAAAGAACACAGTTAGAAAGATATGGCATATAGAAGCAAACCGGATGGACATCATGAAAATGATCGGAGAGGTTGAGAGTAGAAGAAGTTCAGGAGAAAGAACAAACAAAATGTAATTATTGTAAAATTGACTGTGTCCATAAAATGTATATAGTGGGTATGGGCTGGAAGTAGAGGCCTAGGCGTTGTTGCTCACTAGTTTACTCCAAGTGGGGAAAGGGTGGCGGGGTTCGAAAGTAATAAAGGGGAATATATATATATTTTTAAGGATATGTATGTGTATGTATGTATGCATGTACAGTGGAGGAAAAAAGTATTTAGTCAGCCACCAATTGTGCAAGTTCTCCCACTTAAAAAGATGAGACAGGCCTGTAATTTTCATCATAGGTACACGTCAACTATGACAGACAAATTTAGAAAAAAATTTCCAGAAAATCACATTGTAGGATTTTTTATGAAGTTATTTGCAAATTATGGTGGAAAATAAGTATTTGGTCACCTACAAACAAGCAAGATTTCTGGCTCCACAGACCTGTAACTTCTTCTTTAAGAGGCTCCTCTGTCCTCCACTGTTACCTGTATTAATGGCACCTGTTTGAACTTGTTATCAGTATAAAATACACCTGTCCACAACCTCAAACAGTCACACTCCAAACTCCACTATGGCCAAGACCAAAGAGCTGTCAAAGGACACCAGAAACAAAATTGTAGACCTGCACCAGGCTGGGAAGACTGAATCTGCAATAGGTAAACAGCTTGGTTTGAAGAAATCAACTGTGGGAGCAATTATTAGGAAATGGAAGACATACAAGACCACTGATAATCTCCCTCGATCTGGGGCTCCACGCAAGATCTCACCCCGTGGGGTCAAAAGTATCACAAGAACGGTGAGCAAAAATCCCAGAACCACACGGGGGGACCTAGTGAATGACCTGCAGAGAGCTGGGACCAGAGTAACAAAGCCTACCATCAGTAACACACTATGCTGCCGGATACTCAAATCCTGCAGTTCCAGACGTGTCCCCCTGCTTAAGCCAGTACATGTCCAGGCCCGTCTGAAGTTTGCTAGAGTGCATTTGGATGATCCAGAAGAGGATTGGGAGAATGTCATATGGTCAGATGAAACCAAAATATAACTTTTTGGTAAAAACTCAACTCGGTCGTGTTTGGAGGACAAAGAATGCTGAGTTGCATCCAAAGAACACTATACCTACTGTGAAGCATGGGGGTGGAAACATCATGCTTTGGGGCTGTTTTTCTGCAAAGGGACCAGGACGACTGATCCGTGAAAGGAAAGAAATGAATGGGGCCATGTATCGTGAGATTTTTGAGTGAAAACCTCCTTCCATCAGCAAGGGCATTGAAGATGAAACGTGGCTGGGTCTTTCAGCATGACAATGATCCCAAACACACCGCCCGGGCAACGAAGGAGTGGCTTCAGTAAGAAGCATTTCAAGGTCCTGGAGTGGCTTAGCCAGTCTCCAGATCTCCATCCCATAGAAAATCTTTGGAGGGGAGTTGAAAGTCAGTGTTGCCCAGCGACAGCCCCAAAACATCACTGCTCTAGAGGAGATCTGCATGGAGGAATGGGCCAAAATACCAGCAACAGTGTGTGAAAACCTTGTGAAGACTTACAGAAAACGTTTGACCTGTGTCATTGCCAACAAAGGGTATATAACAAAGTATTGAGAAAACTTTTGTTATTGACCAAATACTTATTTTCCACCATAATTTGCAATAAATTCATAAAAAATCCTACAATGTGATTTTCTGGATTTTTTTTTCTCATTTTGTCTGTCATAGTTGACGTGTACCTATGATGAAAATTACAGGCCTCTCTCATCTTTTTAAGTGGGAGAACTTGCACAATTGGTGGCTGACTAAATACTTTTTTCCCCCACTGTATGTGGGTGTGTATGTGTGTGTGTATGTGTGTATATGTATATGTGTTGTGTATATATATATATATATATATATGGGGGATTGGAAGTGATACAGACAATTACATTGATGGAAGTTACAATCTATCTGCAATATTAAGCTGATCTACCCCCCAAAAAAAAATAACAAAAAAAAAGTATAAAAAGTAAATGTAATTGCTAAAATATACTCAAGCATCAAAAATAAATGTAAAAGTATAAAACATTTCAAATTCCTTAAATTAAGCAAACCAGATGGCACCATTTTTCATTTTTTATTTACGTACAGCTAGGGGTACACTCCAACACATAATTTACAAACGATGTGTGTTTAGTGAGTCCACCAGATCAGAGGCAGCAGGGATGACCAGGGTTGTTCTTTTGAAGCATGTGCGTGAATTGGACCATTTTCCTGTCCTGCTAAGCGTTCAAAATATAAAGAGTATTTTTGGGTGTCAGGGAAACTGAATGTTGTAAAAAGAACATTATTTTCTTTAGGAATGTAGTGAAGTAAAAGTCAATGTTGTCAAAAATATAAATAGTAAAGTAGAGTACGTATCAAAGTCTCACGACTTGGACTCGAGTCTGACTCTAGTCACAAATTTGATGACTTGAGACTTGACTTGATAGAAATTAAAACAACTTGAGACTTGAATTGGACTTAGAGACTCAAGACTCGGGACTCGATTTAGACTTGAGACTGATGACTTGAAATTATTTTGTAACGTTTTGTCACTCATTTTGTGGCACAGTCTCAGTGGATTAGGCTACTCTCCACGCAGCCAGAGACAGTATCGCACTAGAGAAAAACAGATTGGCTAGTGAAACGCACACTCGGCCCTCTGATTAGACCACCAAACTGTCAATCAACACAGGCCGGAAGACCTACAGTAGCGTAGTGATACGTTTTTTTTTGGGGGGGGGGGGGTTCACGAGTGTGAAACTGAATAGGAAAAATACATAACACATGCATACATATTTTAATAGGCTAGATATAGCCTACCATTTGTATTTTATATTTATGCCTTTGTTTATTCGATCTGGTTACTAACATAGGCCTATGGCATTGCACCAAATTCTTGTAATCAGTGCTGCAGAACCACAAAATTGCGTGTCTTGACTGTTGACCAATGACCAGTCATCAGCATTGGCGCGCAAAGGTGGTCTCATATATCCAGATTAGTGACCAGAAAGCACTTATTTAATTTTCTCCGGTTTTGGCTGGCAAAAACAGAGTAGCCTACCTAAATTAATATTATCCATATAAAATTCAGTTTAGCAATCTGCTATGGACTCATCTTTGCCAGAACAATAGGCTGGTGATTTCATTGATACATTTCCTATTTCAGATAGGCCTAGTTTGGTCGGGTTATTATTATATACCTCAGTGGCGGTACTGGCTATACGTCTAAAGATAGCTGTAACATTACACTACCTTCAATACTTATGGAATGAAGATGTAACATATTCTGGCGAATTAATTCATTTATTCGTGAGGAAGAAAAAGGCTACAGACAGATCTTGCTTTCCATCCGATCCTGCAACCCCCTCTTCATACAGGTGGGTCATATGATCCTGCTTGCTCTGGACTCCAGAGAAGTGACAATGTGACATGATATCCCTAGTTGATATTCTACAGCTCAAAATGAAGCTGTAGAACACAGTTTATTTCTGTATTTTGCTTTTTCAAAATGCATTACCTGTGCGCGCGTGCATTTACGTGCGCGGGGGTCGCAAGTTTTGAACCACTCCTTTTATGGGGTCATGGGTCCAAAAGTTTGAGAACAATTGAGCTAGCAAACAGATTGATGATTTGCTGTACAGCTATAGAATCGGTGCAGCACAAACATCAAATTGTAGGGAGAGAGGATTGACAAATAAATATGCAGCTGCAAAAGAAACTGGTTATCAAGAATATTAACTGTTTACTGTGCATGCTCACCAGCAATGGGGCATCAAGCAACAATTACTAGCATAGGACTACTGGTCTTTTGGTATGTCAAAATGGCTTGAAATTGATAATTGAGTTATGAAGATTGCATTTGGAATTTGTTGTTAAAATAAATTATTACATAATCAAAATGTGTTGTAGACAAAATAATGAAAAGGGCTTTCTGGTTCCTCAATAAATAGACAAAGATGTTGTGACCTTGGGACTATAAGGTTCTATCTGCAAAAAGCATAGTTATGAGATATTTAGCATCAGTTTTCCCAGATATTGAGCATCCCAGATCTCAGAACGGTTTTGTATTGAATTCTTTTTTCATAACCCAGTAAGGTCCTCACCTTAAAGGTACCTAAAGTAAAGAGTATCAAAATCCTGAGACATTTGTAAATTCGTTTTTTAGGGGGGTGCAATAGCAGATAGAACCTCATCGCTCTGAAATGTCAATCTGGGTTCAGCCATAAGGTTTTATCTGACACTTATGTTTTTAAGAAGACTGTAGCTATTTGAATAAATAAATGATAGAATAACACTATTTTATCAAACTACAGTCAGAACACATCATCAAATACATTAAGAAATGCATTATGATCATTAGACAAGTTACTGTCATCACTGAACAACGATGTGACATCATTTACTCTAAGATTTCTGACAGTGTTGTTGTTTTTTTGCTTGCGTGCCATTATTGCTGGCTAAACTAGCCTAAACCTTACTTAGATTAATTCTATAGCTAGAGGACTCCTAATATCTCCAGGATTGATATAGCTGAAGTCGGAAGTTTACATACACTTAGGTTGGAGTCATTAAAACTCGTTTTTCAACCACTCCACACATTTCTTATTAACAAACTATAGTTTTGGCAAGTTGGTTAGGACATCTACTTTGTGCATGACACAAGTCATTTTTCCAACAATTGTTTACAGACAGATTATTTCACATATAATTCACTGTATCACAATTCCAGTGGGTCAGAAGTTTACATACACTAAGTTGACTGTGCCTTTAAACAGCTTGGAAAATTCCAGAAAATGATGTCATGGCTTTAGAAGCTTCTGATAGGCTAATTGACATCATTTGAGTCAATTGGAGGTGTACCTGTGGATGTATTTCAAGGCCTACCTTCAAACGCAGTGCCTCTTTGCTTAACATCATGGGAAAATCAAAGGAAATCAGCCAAGACCTCAGAAAAGAAATTGTAGCCTCCACAAGTCTGGTTCATCCTTGGGAGCAATTTCCAAATGCCTGAATGTACCACGTTCATCTGTACAAACAATAGTACGCAAGTATAAACACCATGGGACCACGCAGCCGTCATACCGCTCAGGAAGGAGACGCGTTCTGTCTCCTAGAGATGAACGTACTTTGGTGCGAAAAGTGCAAATCAATCCCAGAACAACAGCAAAGGACCTTGTTGCTGGAGGAAACAGGTACAAAAGTATCTATATCCACAGTAAAACGAGTCCTATAACAACATAACCTGAAAGGCCGCTAAGCAAGGAAGAATCCACTGCTCCAAAACCGCCATTAAAAAAGCCAGACTACGGTTTGCAACTGCACATGGGGACAAAGGTCGTACTTTTTGGAGAAATGTCCTCTGGTCTGATTAAACAAAATCAGAACTGTTTGACCATAATGACCATCGTTATGTTTGGAGGAAAAAGGGGTTAGCTTGCAAGCCGAAGAGCACCATCCCAACCGTGAACGCACAGGGGTGGCAGCATCATGCTGTGGGGGTGCTTTGCTGCAGGAGGGACTGGTGCACTTCACAAAATAGATGGCATCATGAGGAAGGAAAATGATGTGGATATATTGAAGCAACATCTCAAGACATCAGTCAGGAAGTCATTGACCCCAAGCATACTTCCAAAGTTGTGTCAAAATGGCTTAAGGACAACAAAGTCAATTTATTGGAGTGGCCATCACAAAGACCTGACCTCAATCCTATATAAAATGTGTGGGCAGAACTGAAAAAGCGTGTGCGAGCAAGGAGGCATACAAACCTGACTCAGTTACACCAGCTCTGTCAGGAGGAATGGGCCAAAATTCACCCAAATTATTGTGGGAAGATTGTTTGACCCAAGTTAAACTATTTAAAAGAAATGCTACCAAATACTAATTGACCCACTGGGAATTTGATGAAAGAAATAAAAGCTGAAATAAATCATTATCTCTACTATTATTCTGCAACCCTTCTAATTTAGTGTACCCTGCGTGCACAACCCATGAGGATTTCTGAGTCTCTGGCAGTGTTTGGAACTACTGATCTGCGGTCAAGAACGCAGAGTTTATCTCAGTCTATGCTGCCTTTCAGACACTCAACTACTTTTCTCCTTCCCCCTGTTCTGACACCCAGGTGGCGAAATGCATCTCTGCGTGCCTGGCAGATATCTCAACTTGGATTTCGGCCCACCACCTCAAGCTCAACCTCGACAGGACGGAGATGCTCTTCCTCCTGGGGAAGGTCTGCCCTCTCGAAGACCTCCCCATCACAGTTGACAACTCCAGTGTCGTCCTCACAGAGTGCAAAGAACCCTGGTGTGACCGTGGACAACACCCTTTCCTTCTCTGCAAACATCAAAGGTAGTGACTCGCTCCTGCAGGTTCATGCTCTACAACATCTGTAGAGTACAACCCTACCTCACACAGGAAGCGGTGCAAGTCCAAATCCAGGCACTTGTCCTCTTCCTTCTGGACTACTGCAACTCGCTGTTGGCTGGGCTTCCCACTTGTGCCATCAAACCCCTGCAATTTATCCAGAATGCTGCAGACCGCCTGGTTTTCAACCTTCCCAAGTTCTCTCATGTTACCCTGCTCCTCTGCATACTCCACTGGCTTCCAGTCGAAGCTCACATCCACTACAAGACCATGGTGCTTACCTATGGAACAGCAAGAGGAACTGCCCCTCCCTACCTTCAGGCTATACTCAAACCCAACACCCCAACCTGAGCACTCCGTTATGCCATCTCAGGTCTCTTGGCCCTCCCACCCCTACGGAAGGGCAGCTCCCGCTCAGCTCAGCCCAGTCCAAGCTCTTCTCTGTCCTGGCACCCCAATGATAGAACCAGCATCCCCCTGAAGCTAGGACAGGAGAGTCCCAGCTTCCAAAAACATCTGAAACCCTACCTTTTCAAGCAGATTCATAAATTATCCTCCTCCTCACCTCGACCCGTAAAAAAAAGATTTTTTATTTTCACTTAAAGTTTACTTTTTCTTACAACTTTACAGACATAATGAAGATCCATCTAAAGATAACCTGGAGACCCATGGGGCGGCGCACAATTGGTCCAGGTTAGGGGAGGGCAGGGATGTAGCTCAGTTGGTAGAGCATGGCGTTTGCAACGCCAGGGTTGTGGGTTCGATTCCCACGGGGATATGATTTTTTTTTTACTAAAATAATAATAATGATGTATGCACTCACTAACTGTAAGTCGCTCTGGATAAGAGCGTCTGCTAAATGACTAAAATGTAAATGTAGTTGAACAAGTCATTGCATGTATAACACATTTTTTTTTTTTACTGAACTTGTGACTTGACTTACTCTTAGAATGCATGACTTGGACTTGACTCAAGACTTGGACCTTGTGACTCGAATAATAGTGATTTGGTCCCACCTCTGGTACAGATACAGTGAGGGAAAAAAATATTTGATCCCCTGCTGATTTTGTATGTTTGCCCACTGACAAAGAAATGATCAGTCTATAATTTTAATGGTAGGTTTATTTGAACAGTGAGAGACAGAATAACAAAAAAAAAATGCATGTCAAAAATTTTATAAATTGATTTGCATTTTTAATGAGGGAAATAAGTATTTGACCCCCTCTCAATCAGAAAGATTTCTGGCTCCCAGGTGTCTTTTATACAGGTAACGAGCTGAGATTAGGAGCACACTCTTAAAGGGAGTGCTCCTAATCTCAGTTTGTTACCTGTATAAAAGACACCTGTCCACAGAAGCAATCAATCAATCAGATTCCAAACTTTCCGCCAAGACCAAAGAGGTCTCCAAGGATGTCAGGGTCAAGATTGTAGACCTACTCAAGGCTGGAATGGGCTACAAGACCATCACCAAGCAGCTTGGTGAGAAGGTGACAACAGTTGGTGCGATTATTCGCAAATGGAAGAAACACAAAATAACTCTCAATCTCCCTCGGCCTGGGGCTCCGTAACACACTATGCCGTGAAGGACTGAAATCCTGCAGCGCCTGCAAGGTCCCCCTGCTCAAGAAAGCACATATACGTGCCCGTCTGAAGAATGCCAATGAACATCTGAATGATTCAGAGGAGAACTGGGTGAAAGTGTTGTGGTCAGATGAGACCAAAATAGAGGTCTTTGGCATCAACTCAACTCGCCGTGTTCGGAGGAGGAGGAATGCTGCCTATGACCCCAAGAACACCATCCCCACCATCAAACATGGAGGTGGAAACATTATGCTAAGGGTTTGTTTTTCTGCTAAGGGGACAGGACAACTTCACCGCATCAAAGGGACGATGGACGGGGCCATGTACCGTTAATCTTGGGTGAGAACCTCCTTCCCTCAGCCAGGGCATTGAAAATGGGTCGTGGATGGGTATTCCAGCATGACAATGACCCAAAACACACGGCCAAGGCAACAAAGGAGTGGCTCAAGAAGAAGCACATTAAGGTCCTGGAGTGGCCTCACCAGTCTCAAGACCTTAATCCCATAGAAAATCTGTGGAGGGAGCTGAAGGTTCGAGTTGCCAAACGTCAGCCTCGAAACCTTAATGACTTGGAGAAGATCTGCAAAGAGGAGTGGAACAAAATCCCTCCTGAGATGTGTGCAAACCTGGTGGCCAACTACAAGAAATGTCTGACCTCTGTGATTGCCAAGAAGGGTTTTGCCACCAAGTACTAAGTCATGCTTTGCAGAGGGGTCAAATACTTATTTCCCTCATTGAAATGCAAATCAATTTATTAAAAAAATTACATGCGTTTTTCTGGATTTTTTTGTTTTTATTCTGTCTGTCACTGTTCAAATAAACCTACCATTAAAATTATAGACTGATCATGTTTTTGTGAGTGGGCAAACATACAAAATCAGCAGGGGATCAAATACTTTTTTCCTTCACTGTATATAGTGTACTTCCTTAAAATTAGTGCACTATGTAGGGACTAGGGCGCTATTTGGGACACAAATTGGCTTAATGGCTTGTTGAGTCGTCTTTAATGAACACGTACGCCAGCCCTTGGAGAGATCCCTGCTACTTACATTATTGACATTGAAATAGAGGCATCTCATGTCTCCCTGCCATCGTCAATAATCCCACTGATGGCACTCTAACTGGGTTAAGCGCCACGTTAGCCACCTAAATAATGCACCGCCTACCATTATTACTCTCATAGGATAGCACTCTGACAGGTTACAAGACCATGTAGATGAAATGCATGATAGGCATAGTTATAACACTATAAAACATTACAATGGTAAGCCCTTCCTATAAATATTCCTAAAGAGATATTATTGATTATGTTGTCCGGTGTTGCAAAAAGATACTGTGTATGCATTACACATTTATTTAAGGTATGATGTATCTGGTATTAGGGGAATAGTCATCGTTTATTGTGATGTATGTATTCAATAGAATATGTAGGTGGAAAGGATCAATACACAAGATCAATGGGAGGGTACTACTATTGCATTATCAAGACATCCAATGGAAGTAATTACTTCATCAGTATTTCTTAGTGTGTTGATCATGTTTTTCACATATTCACCAGATTATGACTGCATGGGTTTAGCTTGAGAAAAGGCATTGGCCCATAAAGCATCGTCAGTTAATCTGTCATCTGTGATCCTGAGCCTTATTCTCCATTAGGTTTGTCTATTTCCAGCTGACTCTCAGGACAGGAAAGAGATTTCCTCTTTCTTCAACACATCCATATGGACCTGATGTCCTTTCAGCGGTGCAATGACCCTCCTCTCTAACTGCCTCCCTCTCAACCCAACCCTCCCCCCTCCCATCCCTCCATCCCACCTTGGTCCCTGCATATCATTTATCACTGCTCCCACTTAATGAGATATCTGTCCAGGGTATGTCATAAAAAAAAGAAGTAATTTAGATTAAATAAATAGGCTACTCAATGAAGATATTACACCATAGTAATCAAGCAGAAATTTCAACTACAGGACTGTATGTGTTTACTTGTTTTTCGTTAGATAAATGCATTTTTAAGAATGAGTTGCTTCAGTAACTATGAGAACAAACAGATAAAATGGTAGCTAACTAAACAAAGGCTGAGCAAATGTTCACCAATCATACATTCTACAATTGCATTTATCTTCAGTGTGGTGTCGTGGAAATTCTTACACTCACAGTGGTTAAAACCCTACATTTTTGGATTGGAAGAAAAACCAGATAATAAACCAAGGTGTGCAATGAGAGCTTTGTGAGAGAATCAGCCATAACATAATTCCATCCATTACATTTCTGTCCATTTTCTAATAATATTTTCTAGATGTACATGAGCAATTATTTAATACAATACACTTTCTCCCGTGGAGTGCAAAGCTAAAATGAACCATTTCAAAGTGTTTAATGATAGCCCCTTAATCCATCCGATCCCGACAACTTTTAGTGAGTTAAAAAAAGGGACTGGGGGATTAATTTAAATGGTGGGTATTGACTGAACCAATTGACCTTCAAACTGTCAGGGAAGAATTAAACTGTGCAGAATGTGCCCGAATTGAAGTGTAGCTAGCAAGGACTTGATGGTGGGAGGAGAGGAAGAGGTGGAGGGAGGAGGAGAGGGAGCCAGAGGGAAAGGGAGAAGAAGATGAAGAGGGGAAGGGAGAGATGAAGGGAGCGATAAAGACAGAGATGGGAGGCAAAACTAACTGCCTTTGCTCCTTAGTGTAATCGGTGCTTGTGATTGGATGCCCTGAGCTGTACTGAGTCCTAGCATCACACCACAGCCGGCTACGCTCAGCAGATGGGAGCAAGGCTGGCCCTTAGCTACCTTATGGGGGATGTGAGGGTTTGAAGTTTAAAGTTGTTTTGATGTGACACATGCTGGTGTGATGGTTTGATATTCAGGCTGATCTGGTAGACTAGCAGACCTGGTTTAGTGGTAGAACACCAAAGTTGATTAGGATTTTACTGCCCTTTTTGAAAAGCTTTTTAAAAGTTATTATAAAAATAAAAATACATCCAGAAGTAAAAATTGGACTACAGTATGTTAAGCGTATAATACTGTAATGCATGTTCAAAGTATTTACTTGTCACTATGCCAGAGAACCTACTTGTCCCTATCCTGTGCATGCTCAGAGAACGTACCTGTCCCTATCCTGTGCATGCTCAGAGAACGTACCTGTCCATATCCTGTGCATGCTCAGAGAATGTACCTGTCCATATCCTGTGCATGCTCAGAGAACGTACCTGTCCCTATCCTGTGCAGGCTCAGAGAACGTACCTGTCCATATCCTGTGCATGCTCAGAGAACGTACCTGTCCATATCCTGTGTGTCACGGATCCCCCGGTACTGCTGCTCATTCCGTTCACCAGCTCCGGAGGTCTACGTCACCGGCCTTCTAGGCGTCAATGACCTGGTTCATTACCACCAACCCCGGACTGTCTTGTCTCATTATGCACACCTGGTTCCCATTCCCCCTGATTAGTATGTGTATATATGTGCACTCTGTTCCCAATTGTCCTGGTCGGTTATTGTCTTATGTCCGTTGGTCTCGTGAGTACCGTGTATTGTGCTCTTGTTATTACGGGTCTCGTCCCGTGTATTTTGTAGAGGTTTACACCTCGCTCTTTTGTTTGGGTTACATCCCATTGTTATGTATAGAGTGAGGGAAAAAAGTATTTGATCCCCTGCTGATTTTGTACGTTTGCCCACTGACAAAGAAATGATCAGTCTATAATGTGAATGGTAGGTTTATTTGAACAGTGAGAGACAGAATAACAAATCCAGAAAAACGCATGTCAAAAATTTTATAAATTGATTTGCATTTTAATGAGGGAAATAAGTATTTGACCCCCTCTCAATCAGAAAGATTTCTGGCTCCCAGGTGTCTTTTATACAGGTAACGAGCTGAGATTAGGAGCACACTCTTAAAGGGAGTGCTCCTAATCTCAGTTTGTTACCTGTATAAAAGACACCTGTCCACAGAAGCAATCAATCAATCAGATTCCAAACTCTCCACCATGGCCAAGACCAAAGAGCTCTCCAAGGATGTCAGGGACAAGATTGTAGACCTACACAAGGCTGGAATGGGCTACAAGACCATCGCCAAGCAGCTTGGTGAGAAGGTGACAACAGTTGGTGCGATTATTCGCAAATGGAAGAAACACAAAATAACTGTCAATCTCCCTCGGCCTGGGGCTCCATGCAAGATCTCACCTCGTGGAGTTGCAATGATCATGAGAACGGTGAGGAATCAGCCCAGAACTACACAGGAGGATCTTGTCAATGATCTCAAGGCAGCTGGGGCTATAGTCACCAAGAAAACAATTGGTAACATACTACGCCGTGAAGGACTGAAATCCTGCAGTGCCCGCAAGGTCCCCCTGCTCAAGAAAGCACATATACAGGCCCGTCTGAAGTTTGCCAATGAACATCTGAATGATTCAGAGGAGAACTGGGTGAAAGTGTTGTGGTCAGATGAGACCAAAATCGAGCTCTTTGGCATCAACTCAACTCGCCGTGTTTGGAGAAGGAGGAATGCTGCCTATGACCCCAAGAACACCATCCCCACCGTCAAACATGGAGGTGGAAACATTATGCTTTGGGGGTGTTTTTCTGCTAAGGGGACAGGACAACTTCACCGCATCAAAGGGACGATGGACGGGGCCATGTACCGTCAAATCTTGGGTGAGAACCTCCTTCCCTCAGCCAGGGCATTGAAAATAGGTCATGGATGGGTATTGCAGCATTACAATGACCCAAAACACACGGCCAAGGCAACAAAGGAGTGGCTCAAGAAGAATCACATTAAGGTCCTGGAGTGGCCCAGCCAGTCTCCAGACCTTAATCCCAAAGAAAATATGTGGAGGGAGCTGAAGGTTAGAGATGCCAAATGTCAGGCTCTAACCCTTTAATAACTTGGAGAAGATCTGCAAAGAGGAGTGGGACAAAATCCCTCCTGAGATGTGTGCAAACCTGGTGGCCAACTACAAGAAACGTCTGACCTCTGTGATTGCCAACAAGGGTTTTGCCACCAAGTACTAAGTAATGTTTTGCAGAGGGGTCAAATACTTATTTCCCTCATTAAAATGCAAATCAATTTATAACATTTTTGCCATGCGTTTTTCTGGATTTTGTTGTTGTTATTATGTCTCTCAATGTTCAAATAAACCTACCATTACAATTATAGACTGATCATGTCTTTGTCTTTGGGCAAACGTACAAAATCAGCAGGGGATCAAATACTTTTTTCCCTCACTGTACATATATACAGTGAGGGAAACAAGGGAGATTGACAGTTCTTTTGTTTTTCTTCCATTTGCGAATAATCGCACCAACTATTGTCACCTTCTCACCACGCTGCTTGGCGATGGTCTTGTAGCCCATTCCAGCCTTGTGTAGGTCTACAATCTTGTCCCTGACATCCTTGGAGAGCTCTTTGGTCTTGGCCATGGTGGAAAGTTTGGAATCTGATTGATTGATTGCTTCTGTGGACAGGTGTCTTTTATACAGGTAACAAGCTGAGATTAGGAGCACTCCCTTTAAGAGTGTGCTCCTAATCTCAGCTCGTTATCTGTATAAAAGACACCTGGGAGCCTGAAATCTTTCTGATTGAGAGGGGATCAAATACTTATTTCCCTCATTAAAATGCAAATCAATTTATAACATTTTTTACATGCGTTTTTCTGGATTTTGTTGTTGTTATTCTGTCTCTCACTGTTCAAATAAACCTACCATTAAAATGATAGAGTGATCATTTCTTTGTCAGTGGGCAAACGTACAAAATCAGCAGGGGATCAAATACTTTTTTTCCCTCACTGTAAAAATGTGTGTGTGTGTGTGTGTGTGTGTGTGTGTGTGTGTGTGTGTGTGTGTGTGTGTGTGTATACAGTTGAAGTTGGAAGTTTACATACACCTTAGCCAAATTCATTTAAACTCAGTTTTTCACAATTCCTGACATTTAATCCTAGTAAAAATTCCCTGTCTTTGGTCAGTTAGGATCACCACTTTATTTTAAGAATGTGAAATGTCAGAATAATAGTAGAGATAATGATTTATTTAAGCTTTTATTACTTTCATCACATTCCCAGTGGGTCAGAAGTTTACATACACTCAATTAGTATTTGGTAGCATTTTCTTTAAATTGTTTAACTTGGGTCAAACATTTCTGGTAGCCTTTCACAAGCTTACCACAATAAGTTGTGTGAATTTTGACCCATTCCTCCTGACAGAGCTTGTGTAACTGAGTCAGGTTTGTAGGCCTCCTTGCTCGCACATGCTTTTTCAGTTCTGCCCACACATTTTCTATAGGATTGAGGTCAGGTCTTTGTGATGGCCACTCCAATACCTTGACTTTGTTGTCCTTAAGCCATTTTGCCACAACTTTGGAAGTATGCTTGGGGTCATTGTCCATTTGGAAGACCAATTTGCGACCAAGCATTAACTTCCTGACTGATGTCTTGAGATGTTGCTTCAATATATCCACATAACTTTCTGCAGCAAAGCACCCCCACAGCATGATGCTGCCACCCCTGTGCTTCACAGTTAGGATGGTGTTCTTCGGCTTGCATGCACCCCCTTTTCCTCCAAACATAACGATGGTCATTATGGCCAAACAGTTCTATTTTTCTTTCATCAGACCAGAGGACATTTCTCCAAAAAGTACGATCTTTGTCCCCATGTGCAGTTGCAAACCGTAGTCTGGCTTTTTTATGGCGGTTTTGGAGCAGTGGCTTCTTCCTTGCTGAGCGGTCTTTCAGGTTATGTCGATGTAGGACTCGTTTTACTGTGGATATAGATAGTTTTGTACCTGTTTCCTCCAGCATCTTCACAAGGTCCTTTGCTGTTGTTCTGGGATTGATTTATACTTTTCGCACCATACTACGTTCATCTCTAGGAGTCAGAATGCGTCTCCTTCCTGAGGGTATGACGGCTGCGTGGTCCCATGGTGTTTATACTGGTGTACTATTGTTTGTACAGATGAACGTGGTACCTTCAGGAGTTTGGAAATTGCTCCCAAGGATGAACCAGACTTGTGGAGGTCTACAATTATTTTTCTGAGGTCTTGGCTGATTTCTTTTGATTTTCCCATGATGTCAAGATAGGCCTTGAAATACATTCACAGGTACACCTCCAATTGACTCAAATGATGTCAATTAGCCTATCAGAAGCTTCTAAAGCCATGACATCATTTTCTGGAATTTTCCAAGCTGTTTTAATGGCACAGTTAACTTAGTGTATATAAACTTCTGACCCACTGGAGTTGTGATACAGTGAATTATACGTGAAATAATATCTCTGTAAACAATTGTTAGAAAAATGACTTGTGTCATGCACAAAGTAGACTTGCCAAAACTATAGTTTGTTAACAAGAAATGTGTGGAGTGGTTGAAAAACAAGTTTTAATGACTCCAACCTAAGTGTATGTAAACTTCGGACTTCAACTGTATATATGTGTGTATATATATGTGTTTGTTTTGGGCTTCGTCCCCGTCGTTTTTCATGACGTACCTTGTGTTGGGTGGAGTAAATAAAACCCCTAATACGTATCCCTGCGCATGTCTTCTAATCATTATACAACCTGACACTGTGCATGCTCAGAATGTACCTGTCCCTGTCCTGTGCATGCTCAGAGTACATAGCTATCACTATGCCGTGCATGTTCAGACCCCAATTGTTGACAAATTGATCTTAGATTATCTGGTGATTGGACTTTAATCCTCTCTGAGATATGACCTCAGTAAGACGTTGGTTGGGCGCCAACCACAAGTTAGTAATTGACACAGCTTGACACACTGCATTGTGATTATCTGTCATCGACTAATCAGTGCTCTCACCTCAGCTGTCACACACAAAGAGTAAAGAAGGGCATGAATAAAATATTGTCCGAAATCAACAAGGAAAAAAAAGAGAAAGCGATAGTGCTGAGGCAGGTTCGGAAACCCCGTCACTAGTGGGCATGTGTGGTCCGGAGTGTCAAAAATCAACAACAAATCAACTAATCTAGTCTAGTGGTAAGGCTGCCATCCTCGGACACACATGCCCACTTCCCCATTTTTCTTTTCTTTGATGAGAGATTTCGAAATTGTTGTTCCCCCACCATGTTTGTCTTTGTATCTGTCTCCCGTCTACATTCCAAGTACCTCTGCAAAACATTACTTAGTACTTGGTGGCAAACCCTTGTTGGCAATCACAGAGGTCAGACGTTTCTTGTAGTTGGCCACCAGGATTGCACACATCTCAGGAGGGATTTTGTCCCACTCCTCTTTGCAGATCTTCTCCAAGTTATTAAGGTTTCGAGCCGGACATTTGACAACTCGAACCTTCAGCTCCCTCCACAGATTTTCTTTGGGATTAAGGTCTGGATACTGGCTAGGCCACTCCAGGACCTTAATGTGATACTTCTTGAGCCACTCCTTTGTTGCCTTGGCCGTGTGTTTTGGGTCATTGTAATGCTGCAATACCCATCCATGACCTATTTTCAATGCCCTGGCTGAGGGAAGGAGGTTCTCACCCAAGATTTGACGGTACATGGCCCGTCCATTGTCCATTGTCCCTTTGATGCGGTGAAGTTGTCCTGTCCCCTTAGCAGAAAAACACCCCCAAAGCATAATGTTTCCACCTCCATGTTTGACGGTGGGGATGGTGTTCTTGGGGTCATAGGCAGCATTCCTCCTCCTCCAAACACGGCGAGTTGAGTTGATGCCAAAGAGCTCGATTTTGGTCTCATCTGACCACAACACTTTCACCCAGTTCTCCTCTGAATCATTCAGATGTTCATTGGCAAACTTCAGACGGGCCTGTATATGTGCTTTCTTGAGCAGGGGGACCTTGCGGGCACTGCAGGATTTCAGTCCTTCACGGCATAGTATGTTACCAATTGTTTTCTTGGTGACTATAGCCCCAGCTGCCTTGAGATCATTGACAAGATCCTCCTGTGTAGTTCTGGGCTGATTCCTCACCGTTCTCATGATCATTGCAACTCCACGAGGTGAGATCTTGCATGGAGCCCCAGGCCGAGGGAGATTGACAGTTATTTTGTGTTTCTTCCATTTGCGAATAATCGCACCAACTGTTGTCACCTTCTCACCAAACTGCTTGGCGATGGTCTTGTAGCCCATTCCAGCCTTGTGTAGGTCTACAATCTTGTCCCTGACATCCTTGGAGAGCTCTTTGGTCTTGGCCATGGTGGAGAGTTTGGAATCTGATTGATTGATTGCTTCTGTGGACAGGTGTCTAAGATCAATTTGTCAACAATTGGGGTCTGAACATGCACGGCATAGTGATAGCTATGTACTCTGAGCATGCACAGGACAGGGACAGGTACATTCTGAGCATGCACAGTGTCAGGTTGTATAATGATTAGAAGACATGCGCAGGAATACGTATTAGGGGTTTTATTTACTCCACCCAACACAAGGTACGTCATGAAAAACGACAGGGACGAAGCCCAAAACAAACACATATATATACACACATATATACAGTTGAAGTCCGAAGTTTACATACACTTAGGTTGGAGTCATTAAAACTTGTTTTTCAACCACTCCACACATTTCTTGTTAACAAACTATAGTTTTGGCAAGTCTACTTTGTGCATGACACAAGTCATTTTTCCAACAATTGTTTACAGAGATATTATTTCACTTATAATTCACTGTATCACAATTCCAGTGGGTCAGAAGTTTACATACACTATAAAATAAACAAATACATATATTTAAAAACCAATCAAAGATTAGCTTCTGTAGGATGTGTTGACGCGTGTCGTGAAACGTGTTATGGACAATGCAGTTGATTTGAAAATGGTATTTAGCTAGTTACCAGTTGTAGGCAATTGATTCGATGGATAAATGCGCACACATTAGAAGATTATCTGAATATCTAAATATTTAATGAAAACAATCTAAAATAATAATACAAGTCATGATCAAAGAATACCACAGCCTTTTAAGTCGATTGAAGACTCAGACAAGAAAAGCAGCGAACGCCACGATTACCATTTCCCTCGTGGGGTCGACTCAGCACAAGAGCAGGATTCGTGTCAAAAACCTCTCTGCTCTGCTCTACATGCATACATTCATGTCTCCCTTTGCTATGCATAACAGCCGTTTCAATGCCGCCATGACCTTTCTTGAACTGCGTCACAAATGGCACCCCATTCCCTATTTAGTGCACACCTTTTGACCAGGGCCCATTTTACCAGTGCACCATATAGGGAATAAGGTGCTATTTGGGATGCAACATTGTTCCCTCAGGCCCCATAAACGAAGTGCCGAAAAGGCAAAAGTGCAGATTAATCACAATGCCTCCCTGACACTGCTGTTTGATTCCCGACAGAATGAAAGAAAGGGGGGAAATATGTTTCTGGCTGCAATCTTCCCAATCGGATTACGTTCCCTGTCCTTGCTTTATCCCGGCAGCTCTGTGGGATCAGGGTGACAGCAGCATTCAGGAGCGTCGGTTGGCTCTATAGCTCCATGCTACTCTAATGCAGACGCTGCGTTGCTGCCTCCCTGATAAAAATGTCATCTTCGATCTGGTCGAGGATTCCTCATGTCTGCTGCCTTGCTGTTGTTGCTCTAAATATGTAGCGCTCAGCTAACGCTGTGTTTTGAGGTCATTTCATAAAGCTGTTATTCTGGAGCGCTATTATACTATAAAAGCATGCAAGTAAAGTGTTTATGTTCATTGAAAGGCTACAGTGAGTCTGCAGCTCTCCAAAGGCACAATCTGGGATATTTCCTGCTGTTCAATAATGATCCAAGTGATGGGGCTGCCATTAGGATAAAATCACAGACTCAGGATTGTGGCTTTAATCCTAACCGTTGAAATGGTGTCAGTGTGTTGGTTTCAGTTATAACATCTCAATTATAGCTCAGTGTCTCTGTGGTTGCATCCCAAATGGCACCCCTAAATAGTGCACATCTGTTGACCAAAGCCCTTTGACCCTTGTCAAAAGTAGTGCACTACATAGGAAATAGGAAGACATTTGGGACACACCGTCTGAACACAGGATCCAACCCTGTGCCCCTTGTCAAAGCATCACAACCCAGCTGCATCTGCACAAGACAAGACATGGCTGGACACCTAGGAGACCTCATTTACCTTCGATGAAGGTCAACGACGGGCTCATCTTGCTCAATAGAGAGAGAGAGGGAGAGGAAGAGAAAGAGAGAGAGAGAGAGAGAGAGAGAGAGAGAGAGAGAGAGAGCGAGAGAGAGAGAGAGAATACGTCCCAAATGGCTCCCTATATAGTGCACTACTTTTGACCAGAGCCCTATGGGCCCTGATCAAAGGTAGTGCACTATATAGGAAATAGGGTTCAATTTGGGACTATTCAAATAACTGAATTATTTACAGTTCATTCCCCATTCTGAGGATAATATGTAAGTGTGCTTTTTACAGGATCAATCTTATTGAGAGAGAGAGAGATAATCGGCAGGTGGAAACATTTCAATATGATGAATAAAGTTTGTTGTACACAGCTATTGAGTCTTGAAACATAGTGTCATAGCTTTGTAAAGAAACGAGGAAAACTATCATCACACCATCAGTTTAGTTGTAAGTCATTCCTTACAAGATATTCCAGTCTGTTTCCTAGAATCAGTTATGCTTTGTCAATGGTCAAATAAATACTTTTACGTCTTTGCTTAGGCAATACGTACACCAACGCCTGGTACACTTCCTGGTACACTTCCTGGTACACTTCCTGAGATAAGTTATAGCGAGCCACAAATACAGTAGCATCTACTTCAATAATGTGAGAAAAGCAATATTATTATTGTGTAGCAATATCTTTGCGTTATGACTAGCCTGCCAATCAAGATACCAGCACACCGGTGAATGCTCCCATAGTTTATTGTGCAACGTTTCGATCCAAAGGTCAGGTTTTTAGATGTGTATACACTCCGTTTGAAACTACCCTGCCCATCACGTAGTTCCGTTAGCCGTGTTGGTCACAACAACATTCTAAACAAATTGGCTATGCAGCAGGTGAGCCCTCTCCAGCAGTGAGAATAAAGACATGGACAAACAACTCACAGCAGCAGTGAATCTCTCCCTCCCTCAGATGAATTAATTAGTCCACATGCAAAAAAAAAAGTTTACCTAGAACTCAATTTGCTGTTATCTCCTCGCCTCAGCAGGGACGGCACAAAATAATGTCAATTCAAACAATTTGATTTGAGTGAATGAATTGCTTGGTATGGCAGTGAATAATGCCGGTCAATGTGCTACCATATTACTACCACCCACCACCAGTGCCTGCACAGAACTTCTCTCTCTACTTTATAGAAGGAAGAATAGAAGAACCAGACCCTGCATGTGATATGTTTCCCAAGATCAAGACAATCACATTAATTAGTTAATGCTCACCTGAACAAATAGCTAAAGAGAGAATAAACGAATGCATCAATGGATGAAACAGATGTACAGTGAGGGAAACAAGTATTTGATCCCCTGCTGATTTTGTACGTTTGTCCACTGACAAAGACATGATCAGTCTATAATTGTAATGGTAGGTTTATTTGAACAGTGAGTGACAGAATAACAACAACAAGAAAATCAGAAAAACGCATGTCAAAAATGTTATGAATTGATTTGCATTTTAATGAGGGAAATAAGTATTTGACCCCTCTGCAAAACAGTACTTAGTACTTGGTGGCAAAACCCTTGTTGGAAATCACAGAGGTCAGACGTTTCTTGAAGTTGGCCACCAGGTTTGCACACATCTCAGGAGGGATTTTGTTCCACTCTTTGCAGATCTTCTCCAAGTCATTAAGGTTTCGAGGCTGACTTTTGGCAACTCGAACCTTCAGCTCCCTCCACAAATTTTCTATGGGATTAAGGTTTGGAGACTGGCTAGGCCACTCCAGGACCTTAATGTGCTTCTTCTTGAGCCACTCCTTTGTTGCCTTGGCCGTGTGTTTTGGGTCATTGTCATGCTGGAATACCCATCCACGACCCATTTTCAATGCCCTGGCTGAGGGAAGGAGGTTCTCACCCAAGATTTGACGGTACATGGCCTCGTCCATCGTCCCTTTGAAGCGGTGAAGTTGTCCTGTCCCCTTAGCAGAAAAACACCCCCAAAGCATAATGTTTCCACCTCCATGTTTGACGGTGGCGATGGTGTTCTTGGGGTCATAGGCAGCATTCCTCCTCCTCCAAACACGGCGAGTTGAGTTGATGCCAAAGAGCTCGATTTTGGTCTCATCTGACCACAACACTTTCACCCAGTTCTCCTCTGAATCATTCAGATGATCATTGGCAAACTTCAGACGGCCCTGTATATATGTGCTTTCTTGAGCAGGGGGACCTTGCGGGCGCTGCAGGATTTCAGTCCTTCACGGCGTAGTGTGTTACCAATTGTTTTCTTGGTGTATATGGTCCCAGCTGCCTTGAGATCATTGACTAGATCCTCCCGTGTAGTTCTGGGCTGATTCCTCACCGTTCTGATGATCATTGCAACTCCACAAGGTGAGATCTTGCATGGAGCCCCAGGCCGAGGGAGATTGACAGGTGTTTTGTGTTTCTTCCATTTGCGAATAATCGCACCAACTGTTGTCACCTTCTCACCAAGCTGCTTGGCGATGGTCTTGTAGCCCATTCCAGCCTTGTGTAGGTCTACAATCTTGTCCCTGACATCATTGGAGAGCTCTTTAGTCTTGGCCATGGTGGAGAGTTTGGAATCTGATTGATTGATTGCTTCTGTGGACAGGTGTCTTTTATACAGGTAACAAGCTGAGATTAGGAGCACTCCCTTTAAGAGTGTGCTCCTAATCTCAGCTCGTTACCTGTATAAAAGACACCTGGGAGCCAGAAATCTTTCTGATTGAGAGGGGGTCAAATACCTATTTCCCTCATTAAAAGGCAAATCAATTTTTAACATTTTTTACATGCGTTTTTCTGGATTTCTTTGTTGTTATTCTGTCTCTCACTGTTCAAATAAACCTACCATTAAAATGATAGACTGATCATTTCTTTGTCAGTGGGCAAACGTACAAAATCAGCAGGGGATCAAATACTTTTTTCCCTCACTGTAACTCAAATAATGATGTGTGCGTTAGGCATCTCTCTCCAGCTCTCTCCAAGTTGTTGTGCTGCTTGGCTGGCCTGCTGCTGCCTGTGCACGAGCTGAGCGTTTGCTGCTGACGTCACTCACAATGCACTTTTGCAGCCAGGCACGTGTGTTGTGACTGAGTGTGTGACAGAGAAAATCGTTCTTGTGTCATTTAGAAGGAAAATGCGTGCATTTTAGCATTTGAGTCACCTTTCAAAAGTTGCTAAAAGTTCCAAATACATTTTTAAAAGTAGCTAAATTTGTAGCTAGGTGCTGTTTGAAAACAAACGTTGCCAGGGTAGTCTGATAAATTGGTAAATCTAGCAACAAAATTGCTAAATTGGCATTACTGGTTGTACATGAGGTTGGGTGGGAGTGAGAGTGAAAGTCATCCCAGGATCTATACTCTCTGCTTCTGTTTAATCTCTGACCATCACAGAGATATGCGATATGATGATCACTACAAGCAGCCGCCCAGACGCCTATAGCCCTGTTTGCTATACTGTCACTGATTTATAGTGATGCTGTCAGTGGTTTGAGGGGTGTCACACACACACACACACACAAACACACACACACACTCTCACACTGTATTAAGTCACTCTGAGGAAAGTGACAGTGTCATCTTGATGACATCTGGGCTTTATCACCTGGGTGTGTACGTGTCTGTGGGTGTGTGTGTGTGTAAATTAGGTCAGCAGTGGATTAGGTTGATGCACCTTGGTTGTGTAATGCAGTTTATTCTCCCTCTCTCTCACTCTCTCTCTCTCTCACTCTCTCTCTCACTCTCTCTCACTCTCTCTCTCTCTCTCTCTCTCTCACTCTCACTCTCACTCTCACTCTCACTCTCACTTTCACTCTCACTCTCACTCTCACTCTCACTCTCACTCTCACTCTCACTCTCTCTCTCTCTTCGGACAGTGTCTCGTCTGGATCAGGGTATCATGAATGCTGTCACCTCTCACTGTTCTGTGATCTCCTTACCAGGTCACAATCCCTGCTGGCTGACAGGAACTGACTTGTCGAGGTGGAAAATATTGACCACCACGTATGGTGTCATCAGCACACTTTTGATCCCCTTAAAGCAGTAGGTTTTCACTTTAGGGTGATTTGCAAGTACCTGTCATGTAGCTATTGTCAACATAGGGCAACATTTTCGTAGTGCTAAATAATTGGGCAAAGTGCAAAACGTACCATGCACAATTATTTTGCACTACGAAAATGTTGTCCTATTCTTGCAAAGGAGCAATCTCTATTGTAACAATCTGCATTAAATGGATACAGCCTATGAGTGTTTCTAAATCAAAGAGGAACAAACAATATTGACAAAATTGTATTTTGTTTATCTCACAATATGAAAATGTTTTATAATGACAAGTGCTCAAGTTAACTCAGCTGTCCAGAATGGAATCCACCAATACAGCATTGAGAGTAAATTGACTCTGGTGGGGTCAACTTGGCATGACAAACTGACCAGTGAGTGTTAACAAAATGAATGGCTCAGACCCCTCAGTGATGCTGCAGTGAGATAACCCAAGGCCACTGTTCATGTATGCCATCAACCTCAATGTGGATCAATATCCCCTTTTTGCTGTGTTTGGAGTGAAACACTAGCATCTATCTCCCCCCAGTTTAAACAGCCATGTTTGCTTTGCAGAAATGGCTGTGAAATAATCTGACATTACAAAATGAGCCCGCTGCCTGAAGCAAACAGATAAGTTAAATGCATTTACAGATGGAGGCAGGGTGGACGGACTGAGAGTGAGGTTCCAGTATGAAAATGTATGCACTCACTAACTGTAGGTCGCTCTGGATAAGAGCGTCTGCTAAATGACTAAAATGTAAATGTAAATGTCAAATACAGGCCAGAGAGAGAAAAACGAACGTTTTGATGGACTACATAAGTGATTTCTAAATGTAGCCATGCTGCAGCATCCCTTTAACCCTTACACAGGTTGATCATGCTCGATTCTAGCTTGCCAAGTGTGGTGTCGATGCCTCTGACTTTCTTATAACCATTTCAGCAAAACGACAAATGAAAATTGAAATGACTTTGATCCAATGTACTAATGATTTATTACTTTTTATTGATGTTTCCCTTGGATATTGGCGTTTTCGTTATTGCGTATTGTCGTGAGCTGTGAAAACTGTCCCATCAACTCAAAGAGAGACGTATTTGAGGACTTTTGGGAAGGGAAGCAGCAGACATTTCCACAGGTGGGAAGACAGACTTGGCCAGGCCGGCTGACAAGGTCAAGCCACAGGAGATTAATCTCTGGAGAACACACAGGAAATTAAATATGGATTGGCAAAATCTATTTGCTGTCAGTAAACGTAGCAAAGGGAGGAATCAAATCACCTGGGGTGCTTCACCAAGTGGTTGTCTTCCATGACAGCCCTGAAAATGGCACTTGTCACAGTCCAGGACAGACCAGGTCTCTCAACTGTCCAGTCTCCAGCCAACTCAAGCACTGACTGACTGGAACGATGGATAGGATTTTGATGATGTAGTTAGGTGTCTGGACATGCACACAGAAATATACGTCTGTGTCTCAAAAGGCACCATATTCCCTATATAGTGCACTACTTTTGACCATAGCCCCATGGGCCCTGATCAAAAGTAGTGGACTTTAAAGAATTGGGTGCCATTTGGGACCCATCCAAGGAAATGATGGAATGTGAAGAAAACTAACCACTAAATGGAATATGGGGTCTGTTTGCCATTCCCAAACATTAGCCCCTTGGTGATCATGAATAACCAAGTGGACAGTTGAACTTCGTCACTACAGTTAATGAGCAAATAAGATGAGTCCAATGCAGTCCGTCTCTGATCCTGGTTTTTACCAACCTTCACAGTGTTTCCGTTTTGCAAAACCTCCCTTGAAATAACCAACAGTCTGAGGGTTACAGGAAATAGTGTGACGGAGCCGCTATCATATTTTCATTGTGACTGCTTGACATTTATGAAATGACTGGACACATCATTTTCAGTGATACCTTGTGTGTTTTTTCAATTCTATGAACGATATGCTGCAGCTTTTATTCTGTTCTTTTCACCATAGGGGGCAAGTTTGAAATGCAAGAAAGCAGTAGGCATTAACAGCCCAGTAACTCAAATCTCACAGTCTGTCCGACGCTCCAGAGCTGGTGTGTTCTCTTCTCCAGACCTATTGGTATACATTTTGCTCTCAACACAGACTGAGAGCAATCAGTGGCTCAGTAGTTTATAATAGTCTCAGAAGATTCCTTGCCTCAGAATGGATATGAAACTCATGTAATGTTGACAATGGAAGAAAAAGTATGGTGCATTTTAAACTACAACATATCTGTCGATTTCTGAATAATACATCTTGGTGGATGATATTCTGATAGCATTAACAATAACAGCATTACCATTGACATTGTACAATCTTAATTTTTATCCTTCAACTCATTCTCATCAAAATCCAGGATGTCAACAGAAAGCACAATCTCAACCTATCATATTGACCTCATGGGTAACATCACCACAGGGGAGGTTTACTGCAGATATAATAGAGTGAGTAAAGTGAATCCATCACTGCTCTAGAAAGATGGGCCCAAAGTGTCTACCAGAATCTCTGATAGCAAGCCTAGCTGTGTAAAAGTTCATGGCCTATAATTATAGACTGCTCCTCGCTAAGGAATGGCCTATTCCTTTCAGAATTGTTGATCTTGTGAGTTCTTACCACAAAGTTAATTTCCTCAGGGGCCTCAGTATAAATTGCATGTCACCATACAGAAGTAATGGCTATGGTCTTAGAGATATGTTTGGAACCAACTTCCAAGAGGTTACATAGCAACACTGTTCTCTGGGCAGTAGTTGCAGAGAGTTGTTCTGCTTTCTGTGTTCTTGTTATTAACAAATGTTTAGTACATGTCGCTGCTTTTCTTCCCATAATTGTTTTATTGGAAACTTGTGTTTTAGGATTCATTATTTGTGTATTATTTCCATGCATGGTGCGTATGATTTGTTGTTATTACGCTCATATTTTCAACTAGGTTTGAAGTGCAAAAACATATTTCATGGTAATTGAGTCTAATAGAAATGTAAGCAGCCATAGAGATTGGAGAGGTTTGCTTTTTAATTGAAAAATCCAACCGCACATAATTGCAATACGGCCTAGTACCTTGTTCTTTTATTTATATTTCAGTGTCCAACCTCACTGCTTGTGTTCTCTACTCAACAAAGACTAACAACAACACGAATGGATCTATACCATGCCTGTGAGGCGTATAACATGCATCACTTTGCTTTGCACATAGCTTGTATACTCAAGGGGAGAATGGGGTAAGTTGAGAATTTTTTACATTCAGCATCACTCCATCAAGGGAAGTATACTATTCTTTCTAACAAAGATATCTACATATATTTCAGGATGTTGTGTATCCCTGGAAATAATCAGAATTAATGTATTGCATCACGATTGGGAAGAAAACACCATGGCCATTGGCTCAACATACCCCAAGGCAAACATTTTGACTATATTATCCCACACAACACAAGGATGCACTTTCATGCCTCTGTAGGTTTAAGACCTCATATTGAAGCTTATAGAAACCCTAACTGATGTACAGTATAGAGCAATTTTTAAATGATCTACTTTGATTTAGATACAGTGCCTTCAGAAAGTATTCACACCCCTTGACTTTTTCCACATTTTGTTGTGTTACAGCCTGAATTTAAAATTGATTAAATTGAGATTGTTTTGTGACAGGCCTACACACAATACCCTATAATGTCAAAGTGGAATTATGTTTTCTTCAATTTCTTGAGTCAATAAGTATTCAAACCCTTTGTTATGGCAAGCCTAAATAAGTTCAGGAGTAAAAATGTGCTTAACAAGTCACATAATAAGTTGCAATAATAGTGTTTTACATGATTTTTGAATGACTACCTCATATCTGTACCCCACACATACAATTATCTGTAAGGTCCCTCAGTCGAGCAGTGAATTTCAAACACAGGTTCAACCACAAAGACCAGGGAGGTTTTTCCAATGCCTCACAAAGAAGGGTACTTATTGGTAGATGGGTTAAAATAAAATAAAAAGCAGACATTGAATATCCCTTTGAGCATGGTGAAGTTATTAATTACACTTTGGATGGTGCATCAATACACCCATTCACTACAAAGATACAGGTGTCCTTCCTAACTCAGTTGCCAGAAAGGAAGGAAACCGCTCAGGTTAGGATAATGGCGCCGGAGGGGATGGCTGCCATTTTACGGGATCCTAACCAACTGTGCTATTTTGTTTGTTTTTCCGCGTTGTTTGTAACTTAGTTTGTACATAATGTTGTGCTACCGTCTCTTATGACCGAAAGTAGCTTCTAGACATCAGAACAACGATTACTCACCTCAAACTGGACGAAGATTTTTTCTTTAACGAGTCTGACATGAAGGATATACAGTGAGGGAAAAAAGTATTTGATCCCCTGCTGATTTTGTACGTTTGCCCACTGACAAAGACATGATCAGTCTATAATTTTAATGGTAGGTTTATTTGAACAGTGAGAGACAGAATAACAACAAAAAAATCCAGAAAAACGCATGTCAAAAATGTTATAAATTGATTTGCATTTTAATGAGGGAAATTAGTATTTGACCCCCTCTCAATCAGAAAGATTTCTGGCTCCCAGGTGTCTTTTATACAGGTAATGAGCTGAGATTAGGAGCACACTCTTAAATTATAGACTGATCATTTCTTTGTCAGTGGGCAAACGTACAAAATCAGCAGGGGATCAAATACTTTTATCCCTCACTGCACTGCTTTCTCGAGACCAGGCCCAAATCCCCGTAATTTGCATGAAGAAAAGACGGAGAAAAAGGGGGCAGAGGTCGGACTGCCTTCTGAGAATTCGTAGGCGAGTGAGTAAACCTCCACTACCATCCGTACTATTGGCCAACATGCAATCATTGGAAAATAAAATGGATGATCTATGATTAAGACTATTCTACCAATGGGATATTAAAACCTGTAATATCTTATGTTTCACCGAGTCGTGGCCAAGAGAGTTCTCATCTATATTATTTGTAGCTGTCTATTTACCACCACAAACCGATGCTGGCACTAAGACCACACTCAACGAGCTGTTTAACGCCATAAGCAAACAAGAAAATGCTCATCCAGAAGCGACGCTGGGAACTTTAATGCAGGCAAACTTAAATCCATTTTACCTAATTTCTACCAGCATGTCACGTGCAACCAGAGGAAAATAAACTCTAAACCATCTTTACTCCACACACAGAGACACATACAAAGCTCTCCCTCGCCCTCCATTTGGCAAATCTGACCATAATTCTATCCTCCTGATTCCTGCTTTCAAGCAAAAACTAAAGCAGGAAGTACCAGTGACTCGCTCAATACAGAAATGGTCAGATGACGCGGATGCTACGCTACAGGACTGTTTTGCTAGCACAGACTGGAATATGCTCCGGGATTCATCCAATGGCCTTGAGGAGTATACCACCTCAGTCACCGGCTTTATCAATAAGTGCATCGATGACGTTGTCCCAACAGTGACCGTACGTACATATCTGTCACGGTTTCGGCCGAGGCTGCTCCTCCTCCTTGTTCGGGCAGGCTTCGGCGGTCGTCGTCCCCGGAGTACTAGCTGCCACCGTTCGATGTTTCATGTTTGTTTTGTTTTTTCTGTTTGTACACCTGTCCCTTGTTAGTGTTTGATTTTGTTTCCTATTTAGTTATCGTGTGTTGGGTCAGGTGTTATGTGTGATTGTTTTTTGTCAAGCTGTTGCTCTCGGGATTTGCTCTCGTGTTTTGTTGTGTTTCGAGAGTCCGCACTGTGTGCGCTATCGTTGTTTTACGCACTGTGTTTATTTGTGCGTAATTTGTATTTTGCCTCCCGGTTGGGTTGGCTGTTCGCCTGTTTGGTGCTGCTTTCGTTGACTAAAGTCTGTTCACGAACGCCCGTGTTTCCTGCGCTTGATTTCCACACCGCATCTACACTCAGCTACTGACAGAATCACACATCAACCCATGGAATCAGCAGGAGCAACCGCGCCAACGGACATCATGGAGGACCGTCTTCGTGGGCAGGAGGACAGGATCAACCAGATCGGTCACGCCCTGGATCGGGTGATGAACACTCTCCACCGATGGGAAAGCAGCGGGGTACCCACGCCCCCACCTACCGGACCATCCCCATCGGTCAGTCCTCCTGTTCCCCTTCCGGAACCCAGCGGGATTCGGCTCTCGCTCCCGAGGGCGTACGGCGGCTCCGCTGCCGGGTGTCAAGGGTTCCTGCTGCAAGTGGAGCTCTACCTCGCCACCGTACACCCGGCGCCCTCGGGACACGAAGCGTCTCCGCCCTCATCTCCTGTCTCACCGGCAAGGCGTTGGAGTGGGCCAACGCCGAATGGAGGAGAATAGACGCCGCTACTATTACCTATGCGGAGTTCTTCCGCCGCTTCCGTGCCGTGTTTGACCATCCACCAGAAGGGAAGGCGGCGGGGAGCGTCTGTTCTACCTCCGACAGGGGATGAGGAGCGCACAGGATTTTGCTTTGGAGTTCGGACTCTAGCGGCAGATGCAGGGTGGAATGAGCGGGCCCTCATAGACCACTTCCGCTGCAGCCTCCGGGAGGACGTCCAGAGAGAGTTGGCGTGCAGGGATACCACGTTGTCGTTTGACCAACTGGTCGACATGGCCATTCGGCTGGACACCCTGCTCGCCACCCGTGGACGTCCCGGGTGGGGGTTGCCCATTCCACCTTCCGGCACCTCCGAGCCGAGCCCTATGGAGCTCGGAGGTGCTGGCGCTAGAGAACGGAGGAGTAGGAACCCGAGGGGGGCCGTTCCCTGCACCAACTGTGGCCGTGGAGGGCACACCGCGGCTAGGTGTTGGGGAAGGTCCCCCGGTGGAGGTGAAGGCAGGCCACGCATTGGGGAGTCCTCCCAGGTGAGTAGGCGCCCTACTTACCCAGAGCTTTCTGTCGTTCACATAACCTTGCCTGTTTGTTTCCCACAGGTTGCACCTCGTTCCCAGCATAAGGCGCTAGTAGATTCAGGCGCAGCTGGGAATTTTGTAGATCGCCAGTTCTGTGTAGAGTTAGGGATTCCTCTCCTTCCCGTTGATAAGCCTTTCCCTGTACATGCCCTAGATAGCCGTCCGTTAGGATCTGGGTTAATTAGGGGAGGTCACAGCGCCCCTTAGGATGAAGACGCAGGGGGGTCATGAGGAGACGATTCAGCTCTATCTGATTGACTCTCCTGCGTATCCGGTGGTGCTGGGACTTCCCCTGGTTGATTACCCATGATCCTACTATTTCGTGGCGAGAGAAAGCTCTTAAAGGGTGGTCTGTTCAGTGTGAGGGGCTATGTCTGGGTGTTTCCATAGGGGCGACCTCGGTGGAGAGTCCAAATCAAATGCCCGCACTGCATATTCCCCCTGAGTATGAGGATTTGACACTGGTGTTTAGTAAGACAAGGGCGGCGCAGCTGCCGCCTCATAGATAGGGGGATTGTGCGATAGATCTCCAGTTAGGAGCAGCACTCCCGCGGAGCCATGTGTATCCCTTGTCTCAAGAGGAGAGGAAGGCGATGGAAACTTACATCGCCGAGTCTCTGAGACAGGGATACATACGGGCCTCCACTTCACCCGCTTCCTCGAGCTTCTTTTTTGTGAAGAAAAAAGATGGAGGTTTGCGCCCGTGTATTGATTACCGCGGTCTCAATCAGATTACGGTGAAGTACAGTTATCCACTTCCTCTGATTGCGACTATGACGGAGTCATTACACGGTGCTCAGTTCTTCACAAAATTGGATCTCAGGAGCGCATATAACTTGGTGCGCATTAGAGAGGGCGATGAATGGAAGACAGCATTTAGCACGACCTCCGGTCATTACGAGTATCTCGTCATGCCATATGGGTTAATGAATGCTCCCTCAGTCTTCCAATCCTTTGTAGATGAGATTTTCCGGGACATGCAGGGGCAGGGAGTAGTCGTGTACATAGACGATATTCTGGTGTACAGTTCTACCCGAGCTGAGCATGTAGCCCTGGTGCGCCGAGTGTTGAGGAGACTGTTGGAGCATGACCTATATGTCAAGGCAGAGAAATGTCTGTTCTTTCAGAAGTCGGTCTCCTTTTTGGGTTATCAGTTGTCTGCGTCAGGGGTGAAGATGGAGGTTGACCGGGTGTCAGCTGTGCGTAATTGGCAAACCCCAACCACTGTGAAAGAGGTGCAACAGTTCTTGGGTTTTGCGAATTATTACCGGAGGTTTATCCGGGGTTTTGGACAGGTGGCAATTCCCATAACGTCTCTGTTGAAGGGGGGTCCGGTGCGCTTGCGGTGGTCAGCTGAGGCGGACAGGGCTTTTGGGAGACTGAAGGACCTGTTTACCTCGGCGCCGGTGTTGGATCCGGATCCCGCGTTACCATTCCAGGTAGAGGTAGACGCGTCCGAGGCCGGTATTGGGGCCGTCCTCTCACAACGGTCTGGCACACCACCTAAGCTCCGCCCCTGTGCTTTTTATTCTAAGAAGCTCAGTCCGGCAAAGCGGAATTATGACGTAGGGGACAGGGAGCTGTTAGCCGTGGTACAGGCCCTAAAGGTGTGGAGGCATTGGCTTGAGGGGGCTCAACACCCTTTCCTCATTTTGACGGACCACCGTAACCTGGAGTACATCCGGGCAGCTAGGAGACTGAATCCTCGCCAGGCCCGCTGGACTATGTTTATAGCCCGGTTTGTGTTTAAAATCACTTACATCCCTGGGTCCCAGAACGGGAAGGCAGATGCCCTGTCTCGGCGGTATGACACGGAGGAGAGGTCCGTTGAGCCCACTCCCATACTACCAAAGTCTTGTTACGCACCGACCCAAGTCCTCCACAGTGTCCAGTGGGTCGGACGTATGTTCCGCTCGAGGTACGCGATCGCCTCATTTATTGGGCTCATACGTCCCCCTCCTCTGGACATCCAGGTATCGGCCGGACAGTTCACTGCCTTAGCACTAAGTACTGGTGGCCAACGTTAGCCAGGGATGTGAGGGTTTATGTCTCCTCCTGTTCGGTGTGTGCACAGTGTAAGGCGCCCAGACATTTGCCCAGGGGTAAGCTACAACCCCTGCCCGTTCCACAACGACCCTGGTCCCACCTCTCGGTGGACTTTGTTACAGACCTTCCCCCCTCACAGGGGAATACTACCATCCTGGTCGTTGTGGATCGGTTCTCGAAGGCCTGTCGTCTCCTTCCCATGCCGGGTCTCCCTACTGCCCTACAGACCGCTGAGGCTCTGTTTACCCATGTCTTCCGGCATTACGGGGTACCCGAGGATATAGTCTGATCGAGGCCCCCAGTTCACATCCAGAGTGTGGAGAGCCTTTATGGAACGGTTGGGGGTTTCGGTGAGCCTTACCTCGGGTTACCACCCGGAGAGTAATGGGCAGGTTGAACGTGTCAACCAGGATGTGGGTAGGTTTCTGAGGTCTTATTGCCAGGGCCGGCCGGAGGAGTGGGCGAGATACGTTCCGTGGGCCGAGATGACGCAGAACTCTCTCCGCCACTCCTCCACCCAACTAACCCCTTTCCAGTGTGTGTTAGGGTACCAGCCGGTTCTGGCACCTTGGCACGAGAGCCAGATCGAGGCCCCTGCGGTGGATGAGTGGGTGCGGCGCTCGGAGGAGACATGGAACGCTGCACACGTCCATCTGCAGCGGGCCATCCGTCGGCATAAGACGAGCGCCGATCTCCACTGCAGTGAGGGGCCTGTATACGCACCTGGAGATCGAGTCTGGCTCTCGACCAGAAACCTGCCCCTCCGCCTGCCCTGCCGGAAGCTGGGTCGGCGGTTTGTGGGGCCATTCAAAGTCCTGAGGAAGTTGAACGAGGTGTGTTACAGGTTAGAACTGCCTATTGATTACAGGAATATTAACCCCTCGTTCCATGTGTCTCTCCTCAGGCCGGTGGTAGCTGGTCCACTCCAGGACTATGAGATAGAGGAGATTCCTCCGCCCCGTTGGACATCGAGGGGCTCCGGCGCACACTGTGAGGTCCATCCTTGATTCGAGACGCCGGATGGGGGGTCTCCAATATCTCGTGGAGTGGGAGGGGTACGGCCCGGAGGAGCGGTGCTGGGTGCCGAGGAGGGACATATTAGACCTGTCCCTGCTGACCGAGTTCCATCGGGGTCATCCTACGCGCCCTGCTCCGCGTCGTCCTGGTCGTCCCCGAGGCCAGGATCGGCGCACGGCTGGAGCCGCGGCGTCAAGGGGGGTACTGTCACGGTTTCGGCCGAGGCTGCTCCTCCTCCTTGTTCGGGCAGGCTTCGGCGGTCGTCGTCCCCGGAGTACTAGCTGCCACCGTTCGATGTTTCATGTTTGTTTTGTTTTGTCTGTTTGTACACCTGTCCCTTGTTAGTGTTTGATTTTGTTTCCTATTTAGTTATCGTGTGTTGGGTCAGGTGTTATGTGTGATTGTTTTTTGTCAAGCTGTTGCTCTCGGGATTTGCTCTCGTGTTTTGCTGTGTTTCGAGAGTCCGCACTGTGTGCGCTATCGTTGTTTTACGCACTGTGTTTATTTGTGCGTAATTTGTATTTTGCCTCCCGGTTGGGTTGGCTGTTCGCCTGTTTGGTGCTGCTTTCGTTGACTAAAGTCTGTTCACGAACGCCCGTGTTTCCTGCGCTTGATTTCCACACCGCATCTACACTCAGCTACTGACAATATCCCAACCAGAACCCATGGATTACAGGCAACATCCGCACCGAGCTAAAGGCTAGAGTTGCCGCTTTCAAGGAACTTGACACTAATCCGGACGCTTATAAGAAATCCCACTACGCCCTCAGACGAACCATCAAACAGGCAAAGCGTCAATACAGGACTAAGATTGATCCTACTACACTGGCTCTGACACTCTTTGGATGAGGCAGGGCTTGCACACTATTACGGACTACAAAGGGAAACTCAGCCACGAACTGCCCAGTGACGCGAGCCTACCAGATGAGCTAAATGCCTTTTATGCTCGCTTCGAGGCAAGCAACACTGAAGCATGCATGAGAGCACCAGCTGTTCCGGACGATTGTGTGATCACGCTCTCCTTAGCCGATGTAAGCAAGACCTTTAAACAGGTCAACATTCACAAAGTCTTGGGGGCAGATGGATTACCAGGACGTGTACTCAAAGCATGCGCGGACCAACTGGCAAGTGTCTTCACTGACATTTTCAACCTCTCCCTGACCAAATCTGTAACACCTACATGTTTCAAGCAGACCACCGTAGTCCCTGTGCCCAAGAAAGTGAAGGTAACCTGCCTGAACGATTACGTCGATAGCCATGAAGTACTTTGAAAGGCTGGTCAAGGTTCACATCAACACCATCATCCTGGAAACCATAGACCCACTCCAATTCGCATACCGCCCCAACAGATCCATAGATGATGCAATTTCAATCGCACTCCACACTGCCCTTTGCCACCTTGACAAAAGGAACACCTACACTACCAGTCAAAAGTTTGGACACACCTACTCATTCAAGGGTTTTAACTTTTTTAATTTGAGATTCTTCAAGTAGCCACCCTTTGCCTTGATGACAGCTTTGCAAACTCTCATTGTGTCCATTTTTGACTTTGAAACAGTTACAGGGTTTAAAAATCAAATCAAATCAATCTCCAATTGCAACTGGAATCAAGGAAGTGGTAAAAGGGATGGCTTCAGGATCAGATTAACATCTGTTCCCATTAGCCCAGCTCTCATGTGAACTGCGTGAGCTGAGTTTACAGACTCAAGCACTGGCCTGTGCTGTAGAGCTCAGCTATTTGTAGAGTTGCTCTGCTGTCAGAACACCAGCTCCTAGCAAAGCCTTCTGTGTATGGAGTCACTCTCAGGGACTGTCTGTACGGGAGGGAATGTGTGAAAGACAGGAAGAGATATCCAGCACTGACATCCCACTCAAACATCTGAACTTTGGTTTTTATACTAGTAAAATATCTGGTTGTTACCGTAGTCACACAGAAAATAAGTGTTATGTAGAAAATAGAAACAATTATAATAATTAAAGATCAGCAGTAAAATACCAGTAGCGAGGCTATATACACGGGGCACCAGTTAGTCGAGGTAATTGAGGTAATATGTATAGTACATGTGGGTAGAGGTAAAGTGACTATGCATAGATAATAAACCGAGAGTAGCAGCAGCGTAAAAGGGGGGGGGGTGACGACAATGCAAATAGTCAGGGTAGCCATTTGACTAGCTGTTCAGGAGTCTTCTGGCTTGGGGATACAAGCTGTTAAGAAGCCTTCTGGACCTAGACTTGGCGCTCCGGTACCTCTTGCCATGAGGTAGCAGAGAGAACAGTCTATGACTAGGGTGGCTGGAGTCTTTGGCAATTTTTTATGGCTGTGATAGCAAAAAACTGAGAATGGATTTACACAATTGTAGTTACTCCACAATACGAACCTAATTGACATAGAGAAAAGAAGGAAAGCATGTGCAGAAGAACAATATTCATGTTGCATCCTGTTTGCAACAAGGCACTAAAGTAATACCGCAAAAAAAATGGCAAAGAAATGCACTTTTTGTGCTGAGGCAAATCCAATACAACCCATTACTGAGTACCACTCTACATCTTTTCAAGCATAGGGGTGGCTGCATCATGATATGTTTATGTTTGTAATCAGTAATGACTGGGGAGGTTTTCAGGATAAAAAAATAAACTAAATGGAGCTAAGCACAGTCAAAATCCTAGAGGAAAACCTGTTTCAGTTTGCTTTCCAGACACTGAGAGATAAATTCAACTTTCAGCAGGACAATAACCTAAAACACAATGCCAAATCTACACTGGAGTTGATTACCAAGAAGACGGTGAATGTTCTTGAGTGGCCGAATTTGACTTAACAATTTTGACTTAAATTTACTTGAACATCTATGGGAAGACCTGAAAATGGTTGTCTAGCAATGACAACAACCAATTTGACAGAGCTTTAAGAATGTTTTAATGAATAATGGGCTAGTGTTGCACAATCCAGTGGTGTGGAAAGCTTTTA
Organism: Coregonus clupeaformis; assembly: GCF_020615455.1. Taxonomy (NCBI): domain Eukaryota; kingdom Metazoa; phylum Chordata; class Actinopteri; order Salmoniformes; family Salmonidae; genus Coregonus; species Coregonus clupeaformis. The sequence continues at coordinate 64,703,408 of NC_059220.1, read as the reverse complement.
GAGACTTAACCAGAAAAGACTCACAGCTGTAATCACTGCCAAAGGTGCTTCTACAAAGTATTGAGTCAGGGGTGTGAATACTTATGTAAATTAGATATTTCTGTATTTCATTTTCAATAAATTAGCCAAAATGTGTTTTTCACTTTGTCATTATTGGGTATTGTGTGTAGATGGTTGAGAGAGAAAAAATCACATATTTTGAACTCAAGCTGTAACAAGACAAAATGTTGAATAAGTCAAGGGTATGAATACCTTCTAAACAAAAATGTTATAAATTGATTTGAATTTTAATTAGGGAAATAAGTATTTGACCCCCTCTCAATCAGAAAGATTTCTGGCTCCCAGGTGTCTTTTATACAGGTAATGAGCTGAGATTAGGAGCACACTCTTAAAGGGAGTGCTCCTAATCTCAGCTTGTTACCTGTATAAAAGACACCTGTCCACAGAAGCTATCAATCAATCAGATTCCAAACTCTCCACCATGGCCAAGACCAAAGAACTCTCCAAGGATGTCAAGGACAAGATTGTAGACCTACACAAGGCTGGAATGGGCTACAAGACCATCGCCAAGCAGCTTGGTGAGAATAATAATAATAATAATAATAATATGCCATTTAGCAGACGCTTTTATCCAAAGCGACTTACAGTCATGCGTGCATACATTTATTTTTTTTGTGTATGGGTGGTCCCGGGGATCGAACCCACTACCTTGGCGTTACAAGCGCCGTGCTCTACCAGCTGAGCTACAGAGGACCACAAGGTGACAGCAGTTGGTGCGATTATTCGCAAATGGAAGAAACACAAAATAACTGTCAATCTCCCTCAGCCTGGGGCTCCATGCAAGATCTCACCTCGTGGAGTTGCAATGATCTTGAGAACGGTGAGGAATCAGCCCAGAACTACACGGGAGGATCTTGTCAATGATCTCAAGGCAGCTGGGACCATAGTCACCAAGAAAACAATTGGTAACACACTACGCCGTGAAGGACTGAAATCCTGCAGCGCCCGCAAGGTCCCCCTACTCAAGAAAGCACATATACAGGGCCGTCTGAAGTTTGCCAATGAACATCTGAATGATTCAGAGGAGAACTGGGTGAAAGTGTTGTGGTCAGATGAGACCAAAATCGAGCTCTTTGGCATCAACTCAACTCACCGTGTTTGGAGGAGGAGGAATGCTGCCTATGACCCCAAGAACACCATCCCCACCGTCAAACATGGAGGTGGAAACATTACGCTTTGGGGGTGTTTTTCTGCTAAGGGGACAGAACAACTTCACCGCATCAAAGGGACGAGGCCATGTACCGTTAAATTTTGGGTGAGAACCTCCTTCCCTCATCCAGGGCATTGAAAATGGGTTGTGGATGGGTATTCCAGCATGACAATGACCCAAAACACACGGCCAAGGCAACAAAGGAGTTGCTCAAGAAGAAGCACATTAAGGTCCTGGAGTGGCCTAGCCAGTCTCCAGACCTTAATCCCATAGAAAATCTGTGGAGGGAGCTGAAGGTTCGAGTTGCCAAACGTCAGCCTCGAAACCTTAATGACTTGGAGAAGCAAAGAGGAGTGGAACAAAATCCCTCTTGAGATGTGTGCAAACCTGGTGGCCAACTACAAGAAACGTCTGACCTCTGTGATTGCCAACAAGGGTTTTGCCACCAAGTACTAAGTCATGTTTTGCAGAGGGGTCAAATACTTATTTCCCTCATTAAAATGCAAATCAATTCATAACCTTATTGACATGCGTTTTTCTGATTTTCTTGTTGTTGTTATTCTGTCACTCACTGTTCAAATAAACCTACCATTACAATTATAGACTGATCATGTCTTTGTCATTGGGCAAACGTACAAAATCAGCAGGGGATCAAATACTTTTTTCCCTCACTGTACTTGAGTAAAAGTCTAAACGTATTTGGTTTTAAATATACTTAAGTATCAAAAGTAAATGTAATTGCTAAAATATACTAAAGTATCAAAAGTAAAAGTTAAAATATGTCATTTCAAATTCCTTACCAGACAGCACTATTTTATATATATATTTTTTACAGCAAGCCAGGGTCAAATTCACTCAGACATCATTTGCAAACAAAGCATTTTTGTTTAATGAGTCCGCCAGGGATGTTCTCTTGTGGTGAATTGGACCATTTTCCTGTCCTGCTAAGCATTCAAAATGTAAAGAGTATTTGGGGAATATGTATAGAGTAAAAAGTACATTATTTTCTTTAGTAAAAGTTGTGAAATATATAAATAGTAAAGTACAGGTAAAAATAATACTTAAGTAGTACTTTAAAGTATTCTTTACTTAAATACTTTACACCACTGGATGCTTGACTCTCGTTTGAAAAATAAAAAATGTCTCTCTCTCATCCATAATAATCTCACTGTGTAGACTAGCCTACCTGCACAGCCTACCCTACAGTATCTGCTAGCTGTTGGCTAGAGCGCACTTGCCAAGACCAGAGTAGACACATTTGTTATTTAATGTACTGGTTTTTGTGAAAAATCTATCGGTAGAGTTGAAAATGCGATGGAAACACATTGAACTTTAGATTTTTATTCAGTACATGAAAACCTAAGCGAAAAAGTAAATTTTGTGTGCACTATGTCATCACGCACTGATTTTATATCCGCAACAAGTTTGTTTGGTGGAAACACACCACTGATGGGAAAATGCGCATATTTTCTTTATGCATATATTTTTTAAAATTTGCATGTAAATCTGTCACCAATTGGATGGAAACCTAACTAGTGAGAGCAGCCCTGTGTGAATACCACCATAACTTCTCTAACTTTTTTTCCTTCAGTTACAGCAGGTAAAATGATCCTGAGTTAACTTTTCAGGGCAAGGGCATGTGCAATTCAGCTCCCTTAATAATGCAAAATTGCAAATATAATTTTTCCTGACTTTCAAATAATTAGACTTGGTAGGCTAGGATAAAGGCGACCCATATGGAGCTATTCATAATTGATAGCCTTTTGATAGAAGTGCCCCTCATGCGATGTGGTAATGCTCTATGTGGAATGTAAATCAATCATGTCGGTCTTATTTGGCTTTTCCTTTTTTAATGTTGTTGTATTTTTGGAACAGGGAGATTCTTCATTTCAGGACTCCATGCCTGAAGGAATAACCTTGTGAAGTGCAGTGTCTTCACATTGCTGGCCATGGTGATACGTATTGTAAATGATTACTGTTTGCTTGGAGAGCATGGCATATTCATTTTCTTTAGGTTATATACAGTATACTGTATACAGTATATATACAGTGGGGAGAACAAGTATTTGATACACTGCCGATTTTGCAGGTTTTCCTACTTACAAAGCATGTAGAGGTCTGTAATTTTTATCATAGGTACACTTCAACTGTGAGAGACGGAATCTAAAACAAAAATCCAGAAAATCACATTGTATGATTTTTAAGTAATTAATTTGCATTTTATTGCATGACATAAGTATTTGATACATCAGAAAAGCAGAAGTTAATATTTGGTACAGAAACCTTTGTTTGCAATTGCAGAGATCATACGTTTCCTGTAGGTCTTGACCAGGTTTGCACACACTGCAGCAGGGATTTTGTCCCACTCCTCCATACAGACCTTCTCCAGATCCTTCAGGTTTCGGGGCTGTCGCTGGGCAATATGGACTTTCAGCTCCCTCCAAAGATTTTCTATTGGGTTCAGGTCTGGAGACTGGCTAGGCCACTCCAGGACCTTGAGATGCTTCTTACGGAACCACTCCTTAGTTGCCCTGGCTGTGTGTTTCGGGTCGTTGTAATGCTGGAAGACCCAGCCACGACCCATCTTCAATGCTCTTACTGAGGGAAGGAGGTTGTTGGCCAAGATCTTGCGATACATGGCCCCATCCATCCTCCCCTCAATACGGTGCAGTCGTCCTGTCCCCTTTGCAGAAAAGCATCCCCAAAGAATGATGTTTCCACTCCATTCTTCACGGTTGGGATGGTGTTCTTGGGGTTGTACTCATCCTTCTTCTTCCTCCAAACACGGCGAGTGGAGTTTAGACCAAAAAGCTCTATTTTTGTCTCATCAGACCACATGACCTTCTCCCATTCCTCCTCTGGATCATCCAGATGGTCATTGGCAAACTTCAGACAGGCCTGGACATGTGCTGACTTGAGCAGGGGGACCTTGCGTGCGCTGCAGGATTTTAATCCTTGACGGCGTAGTGTGTTACTAATGGTTTTCTTTGAGACTGTGGTCCCAGCTCTCTTCAGGTCATTGACCAGGTCCTGCTGTGTAGTTCTGGGTTGATCCCTCACCTTCCTCATGATCATTGATGCCCCACGAGGTGAGATCTTGCATGGAGCCCCAGACCGAGGGTGATTGACCGTCATCTTGAACTTCTTCCATTTTCTAATAATTGCGCCAACAGTTGTTGCCTTCTCACCAAGCTGCTTGCCTATTGTCCTGTATCCCAGCCTTGTGCAGGTCTACAATTTTCAAATCAAATACATATGTCATGCAATAAAATGCAAATGAATTACTTAAAAATCATACAATGTGATTTTCTGGATTTTTGTTTTAGATTCCGTCTCTCACAGTTGAAGTGTACCTATGATAAAAATTACAGACCTCTACATGCTTTGTAAGTAGGAAAACCTGCAAAATCGGCAGTGTATCAAATACTTGTTCTCCCCACTGTATATAAAGAATGTGAAGAGAGAGGACCAAAAATGTATTGAGTTTACAAATATGTAATCATGAATACCTTTTCATAACCCAACTTTGCAAAACCATGTCTATCTATGATATGACATTACCCTTCAAATATTGTCCATGCATTTCAACTTAACAAATGTGCCATAAATTGTAAATGTTAAAAACCAGTATTGTGTCTCTGATTCCTCATTCAGTACGAATGGACTGGTGATTGATACTAGGCCTCATGCGCCCCGTGGAGTCAAATGACTGGTTTATGTTCCGAATGTACAATAATTCACTACAAAATTGAAATATGCCATCCATCAATGGGGTCCCTAATTTCCCCCTGGATATAATGAGGCATGAGAAGAAACAAAGTTTACCATGGACCGCTCTCTCTTTCTCCCCCCATTCTCTCTCTCTCTCTTTCTCCCTCTCTCTCTCTCTCTCTCTCTCACTCTCTCTCTCTCTCTGAGTGTGAGACGTGTGTTCATCAGGGTCTAGTGACTCATTGATCGTGGCTGGGGGCATCTTCAGAAACTTTTCAATGGTATGAGAGCGCTGCTCCCCCTTCCCGCTTCTCCCTCAGCCCCCTCCACTTACGACCTACGTCCTCTCCACCAACACCTCAGACCTCAGAGAAAAAAACGAGGCCAAGATTCATAGGTTGTCTCGGAGGGCTTGGCATGTACACCAATCTTGTAGATTAAAGAGTTGTTACTGTATGTCCCTGGCGGCCTACTTCTGATATGGGATCTGTGATGCACGGTGCCTTTTAGCGTCAAGCCACAAAAAAGGGCAGGTTGATTAGAATTGTTTTGTCTTGTTTGCAATCGGCGTAGTAGTGGAATATCTGAATATACAGTGGCTTGCGAAAATATTCACACCCCAGGCATTTTTCCTATTTTGTTGCCTTACAACCTGGAATTAAAATAGATTTTTGGGGGGGGTTGTATCATTTGATTTACACAACATGCCTACCACTTTGAAGATGCAAAATATTTTTTGGGGTGAAACAAACAAGAAATAAAACAAAAAAACAGAAAACTTGAGCGTGCATAACTATTCACCCCCCCAAAGTCAATACTTTGAAGAGCCACCTTTAGCAACAATTACAGCTGCAAGTATCTTGGGGTATGTCTCTATAAGCTTGGCACATCTAGCCACTGGGATTTTTACCCATTCTTCAAGTCAAAGCTGCTCCAGCTCCTTCAAGTTGGATGGGTTCCGCTGGTGTACAGCAATCTTTAAGTCATACCACATATTCTCAATTGGATTGAGGTCTGGGCTTTGACTACGCCATTCCAAGACATTTAAATATTTCCCCTAAAACCACTCAAGTGTTGCTTTAGCAGTATGCTTACTGGAAGGTGAACCTCCGTCCCAGTCTCAAATCTCTGGAAGACTGAAACAGGTTTCCCTCAAGAATTTCCCTGTATTTAGCGTAATCCATAATTCATTCAATTCTGACCAGTTTCCCAGTCCCTGCCGATGAAAAACATCCCCACAGCATGATGCTGCCACCACCATGCTTCACTGTGGGGATGGTGTTCTCGGGGTGATGAGAGGTGTTGGGTTTGCGCCAGACATTTTCCTTGATGGCCAAAAAGCTCAATTTTAGTCTCATCTGACCAGAGTACCTTCTTCCATATGTTTGGGGATTCTCCCACATTGCCTTTTGGCGAACACAAAACATGTTTGCTTATTTTTTTCTTGAAGCAATGGCTTTTTTCGGCCAGCTCTAATGAGTGTACAGTTTAAAGGGGTCCTATGGACAGATACTCCAATCTCCGCTGTGGAGCTTTGCAGCTCCTTCAGGGTTATCTTTGGTCTCTTTGTTGCCTCTCTGATTAATGCCCTCCTTACCTGGTCCGTGAGTTTTGGTGGGCGGCCCTCTCTTGGCAGGTTTGTTGTGGTGCAATATTCTTTAAATGTTTTAATAATGGATTTAATGGTGCTCCGTGGGATGTTCAAAGTTTCTGATATTTTTTTATAACCCAACCCTGATCTGTACTTCTCCACAAATTTGTCCCTGACCTTTTTGGAGAGCTCCTTGGTCTTCATGGTGCCGCTTGCTTGGTGGTGCCCCATGCTTAGTTGTGTTGCAGACTCTGGGGCCTTTCAGAACAGGTGTATATACACTGAGATCATGTGACACTTAGATTGCACACAGGTGGGCTTTATTTAACTAATTATGTGACTTCTGAATGTAATTGGTTGCACCAGATCTTATTTAGGGGTTCATAGCAAAGGGGGTGAATACATATGCACACACCACTTTTCCGTTATTTTTGTAATTTTTTGAAACTAGTTTATTTATTTTTTTACTTCACCAATTTTGACTATTTTGTGTATGTACATTACATGAAATCCAAATAAAAATCCATTTAAATGACAGGTTGTAATGCAACAAAATAGGAAAAACGCCAAGGGGGATGAATACTTTTGCAAGGCACTGTAAAGCCTGGTCGACTGTACATTGAAAATCAAGCTTATACTTGTGGACACATTCAATCAACAAAAGTGTTTTTGTGTGGTTTTGGTTTGTTTTATTTGACTCTGTGAGCCGCTAATAATCAACATAAATAAAAAGATTCTATCAACCGTCAACCATAAACAAAGATATGAATCTCCTGCAAGGTCACGGGAATGATTTTTATATGCTATTAAGATTTTATTGTTGATATAACTCATTGGTAGACATTAAGTCCTTTTCCACAGTGACTGGTCTTTTGGGACTCTCTCCAACTGTTTATATCTGTAGACTATGTATCTGTAGATGTGGACTAGGAGCAATACAGTAATGTTGTTGATGATAAAGGGTCAATCTCAGATTGGTACATACAGTTTTTGACTTTTAAATGAGTAATTGCAATAGGATTTTGGAGAATATAACTTATAAATGCCTCATGAGTTTAGATCAACTAATGATAAGTCTGGATCTAGAATGAAAGAAGTGAAAAGATTCACACTTACTTTGTGTGTTCACTTGGAAACAAAAAGCCTGCCTTCATTAGATGTTTTACCCCTGAAGGCTGTTGGATGTTTTACCCCTGCCTTGTTTGGATGTTTTACCCCTGACCTCGGAGCTCTGTGATTGGTGTGTTTTCTAATCAGAGGTGACAGTCTGATTACACCGCTGGTCTGGAGAATTAAGGCCACAAAGGGACATTGGATTGACCTTACACCGTCCGCCCAAACAGGAAACGGCTTCATGTCAAAGTATATGTTTCCATGACACCTTACACATCGTAGGAAGCCGCTTCCCTGAAATGAACATAATCCTTGTTTATTTATTTTTAGTAAACCAGGATACCCTGCCCACTAGACAAAAACTGGTTGAATGAACGTTGATTCCACTTCATTTCAACCCCAGAAATCTATGTGATGATGTTGAATCAACGTGGAAAACTAATTTGATTTGCAAAAAGTAATCAACGTAAGGGCATTTCATCTTTTTTTTCACCAAACTTTTAACCTAAATCCAATGACATGGTGATTATTTTTTATTTTTTTACATTGAATTCTCAACCAAATGTAAATCAAAGCTAAACGTTGAACTGACATCTGTGTCCAGTGGGTAGAGACCTGGAAGTTATCCTTGGATGTTCATTAGCGGGCCGCGATGTTGAATCAACAAAAGCAATTTACAGATCTAATGAGTTACGAATATAGTTCATGATCAGAGTATTATTGTGAATAAATTTTTTTTATCCTGGTTAATTCGATTTGTGTCAGAGAAATGCAATGCAATACAACTTATACATAGATTTCCAAGGTACGATAAATTGAAATACAAATAGATAGACAATTGCTACTTGGCTCAGCTCTAATTAGATACCAATGGCTAATTCAAGCTTCAGAGCAGTTACTGTTACAGAACACAATAACAAAAGAAGACAAAAATATAACATTTTGTATACTAGTTGGCTCTTGAAATGACAGCGCAATTATTTCAAGTGCATGGGCCAGAGATGAGTGAAGAGCCATTGACATTTCTTCTGCCTACAAGGTTGAGACTTCTTATGAAGAGTGAATACACAAAAAACAACAACTTATTTTCAGATGCCTTCAAGTATGTGCTTAGCTTTGACAACATGCATCCACAGAACCTTGCACTTCTGACAGCCTGTAGATCCACAGTAGCTTATATAACTGTCTGGATGTTGCTATTGTTACGCAATCACACTTCCTGCAATGTTCTGACACAGGTCAACTGGTTGAAACATTAGCACAATAAAAATGTGAAGAACGCAGGAGTCGCTTTAAGCTATACTATTGGTGCACAAAGTTTAACCAATAACATGCAATAACCTTATCTGGATCTGTGAAGAAGTGCATTCCACTTAACAACGTTCAAAATTGTCCCACTTCCTAAACTGGGTATCAGTCTATTTCTGCTCTCTTGCCAACTCCTTATGGAATTGTCATGTCATGTTTGGCAAGAGAAGAGACAGATCTGGGACCAGGCTAGAACTAGACATAGTGATAAAACTAAATCTATGGTCTCAGCAGGAGGGTATCTTCTGACATGACAACCATTTGTCAAACCTCTCTGCTAAGGATTACAATTCAATCAATACTGCCTTAGACATAAGTCATGCTGTAACTTCTAGCACCATCAGATCTCTACCAGTCCGAAAACTGTCACTGCTCGTCCCATTGGAACAACAAAAACATAAATAATTTGAGCAGTTAGATAATGTGTGTTCACATGTTAATGTCTGTCCATAGCTTCACTCTCAGCCATTGTTCCTAATAAACATGGAATTTAATAAGGTATATATGGTGACTGGGAATGGAATGATGGAAAAGCACCAGTTGAGCACCATTTAAACCACACAACCTCATTCTGTATTATAATGCTATCACAGACACAGTGCAGTCAGGGAACTTTCCTCTCCCTCACCACCACACTGTATCTCTCTTCTAATAAGGCATCCGTCAAACTCACAATAGTGTCATCTAACGGCCTGTCAGCTACGCAGACATAACATAGCCGTTAACATTATACTACCATTATACTAGTCCAAAATGATTAATTTAGCTTACATCAGGCTTGCGGTTTAACACTGGCTCCCTGGTGTATTTTGAAAAGCCACTGTTCAATGAAAAATAAATGAGGGGTGTTGAGATGTTAAATGTCACTATTAAAGGCGTGCCGTGGCCCATAAAGATATGTATCCCAGGGTCCCTGCAGGTGACGTCTTCACAGTCTCTCTGCCTGATGTGCTGTTAATGCCTTCCTTCTCCCCGAGCCTGAGTGAGGGAGAAAAATGGAAGGTAAGCGCGGGTCGCTCCCGGGATGGAGCGCGGGAAGTGGACCGGAGCGAGAGTATTCCCAATGAAGTCAGCGAGCGGCTTGGCTGGCCTGGAGACGTGGGATGCCTGGAGTAGTGGAGGGCGATGAGCCCATGGGAAGGTATAGGAGGGGAGGGTCAAGTGTAATACCTGGCTGCATACGGCTTGGTGGGGAGCTGGTGTATTTACATAGGGGTAATAGCTATTGTGGCAGAGTGGGAGAGAAGAGGTCTCTCACCTTCTCATGCGTTTTAAGGGAAAGAGGAACTAGATTCATGTGGTCTGGAAGTATGGTCCATAGAGATGCTATAGCTCTATTTAATTATGTGGTGTGGTCAATGTACATAGTGGAATGGAAGGAAAAAGGGTTCCTGGAAATGTGTGTCTTTAATTTTTTATTTCAATCAACATTTTCTTGAACATTGAATCATGTTCAAGAACATTTTGTCATATATTTACGAGTAGGTCCTCATGCGGAGTCATTTCATTTGCTACTGTTGGAGTTGTCATGTCGATGTCAGACAGTGCTCAAATGCACCATTTTAAGGGGTCTGTATTATAGTGTAATTGCATGTGTAATTACACTGTACCAAGTATTGCAGTTAACTGTAACAACTCATAGTTACAGTGTAATAACGACATGTAACTGGTAGTAATTGTGGGATGTAATTACAACGGTTTAACAAGTAATGCTTGTTACCATGCTTGTTACAAATGGACAGGTTTCCACTAAATTAATCAACTTAGTGTTTTGCTTATTCTCAGCTGCATACAGTAATAACTGTCACAAAGGTTGTGATCCCTCATGGATGCGCTGGGTGTCTGAGAGATTATAGCCTATGCTCAATAGGCTCTAATTACTTACCCTTGAATGTGCAATGTTCAAGCTATATCTCGACTCAGTGTTGTTGCTAGCACTTGCCCCCAAAACAAAGTGTACCATCTGGGATAACTTGGTTGATCAGGTAAAAACAGATCAGTAGGTTAACCTCACTGACTGGGATCTAATATGGGTGGCATCCCAGATGTGGAAAAATACACTATTTCAAAGCATAGTACATGTAATGTTTGCCTAAGTACAATGTAATTACTAGGCGTTACACAGGATTTAGCTCATTAAAATGAAGTGTATCTTGAGGGGTACTTACTTGTAATTAATGTATACTTATACCATACATTACTCATCCTGACATCATGGCCCTCATTTTAAAGCTTCTGGAAGTTTCACTTCATTTCACAATAAGGTACAGCAATTAAATGAAACTTCCAGAAGTGTTCCCAAAAGATGATCTCTGAATTTTCTCAACAACTGGCATTCTCTGAATTTCTTAAAGTACTGTAGCCATAGAGATCCTATAATTCATTCAAGGGATTATATAGGCCTATGTAATTCCATGACTGTAGCGTTCTCAGAATGTCCTAATAACAGTGGCATTTTATCTGTTATTCCAGGTTAAAAATAACTTTAAAAATGACTCTCAGTTTATCAGTCTCAACAGAGAAATACTGAGCTCGATGGAAGTTCAATCCATCCAACACTATCTCCAATCCAATGGGTGAGAACATAAGCGCCCAAACTGACAATCAATCGTGAGCGAGTCGCCTGGAGTGTGCGATTCCTCAGCGGTCGTGGTGGTCTCGTCTCAGCTTCCATTTGTAAAGCCGTCCCTCAGTTCACCCACGCATCTGTCTCAATCAATGAGGGCAATAACCAGAGGCTCCAGACAGGCCGTCTGTCTGTCTGCCCATCCCTGACATTCACTCTCCCTTCTGTGGTTACAGAGAGCGGGCGTGAGGCTGTTTGAGGCTATTTAAAAGCCCACTAAGCACTGGGTTATGCTCCAGAAAAAATGTTTTGGTCCTGAAGGGCGATAGCATCTCTACATGACACACTTAACACATCTCCGTCTCAGGGGGACGTGGTGGTGGAACAGGGGACAGATGCACATGAAGCAGGATTAGAAGTGATGAGTTGACACCCTACTGTGAAAGACTACAAGGCCAATAACCAGGAAAAACACTACTGTGCATGTTCATTACAGTGGCTGGTGTAGAATTTGTTCGATAGGCTATCTAAAACAAAACTAGTACCACTGTGAGAAAAAGTAAAACATGTCCATATTTAGCATTACAAAAGTTGTTTTGCCTTCCTCCATAGAGTATAGACTAGAGTCACTGTATTTGCCCAATTCACTGACTTGGGGAAAAGGTACCGTAATTGAATTTTGTCTTGCTTTTGAACAGAACAGGGAGAGGTGTACAGGGAAGTGTCACGATCGTTGACACATGATGAAGCGGACCAAGGCGCAGCGTTGAAGGTGAACATATTATTTATTTAGAATGATCACACGATCAAAACAACAACGATAACGTGACGTCTACGGTATAACACAAACCAAATCAGAACAAGATCCCACAAAGAATAGCTGAAAACAGCCTACGTAAGTATGGCTCCCAATCAGAGACAACGAGCAACAGCTGCCTCTGATTGGGAACCACCCTGACCAACATAGATCTATATGATCTAGAACAAAACCCAAAACATAGAAAACACAACATAGAAGCTACCCCGTGAAACTAAACATAGAAAATCCACACCCTGGCTCAACATTTCAGAGTCCCCAGAGCCAGGGCGTGACAGGAAGAAGTGACAATTTAAGTAAGTTAAGTAAAAAAAGCCTTTGTTAATCTGAGATTAAACAAAACACCATGCTGAATAGTTTCTCGTCACTGGGGTGGTGCGGAAGAGAATTGGCTTTGAACCGTGTGCCAGGCTTTGGAGTCTGAAGGATCCAACACAAGGCTGGATGGAGCATGGCAGGCAGTTGAGAGCAAGAATTGCTCAGAGGAAGGGAACATGGGAAGTTGAATGTCTCTACACCGGTTTTTAGAAGCCCCACTACACTGTAAAAATAGAAAGACTCAAAACACCATGATTGTATAATGAAACCATGAAAATTAGTGCACCTTACCTGAGATCTGGTGTTTGGAGGGTGTTAGAATGTAAACCAAATGTTTAAACCCAATGTAAGTGTTATGATACACAGAAAGTTTCTTAAAACAGAATAGAAGTACTCTGAAACACCCAAACTGAATATTGGTGTTTTTAAGAGAGTGTTGTTAAAACACTTTTTGGGGTTTCATTGCATGTAAAAGCAGCATCAAAACATGACCAAAAGTATGTGGACACCTGCTCTTAGAACATCTAATTCCAAGATCATGGGCATTAATATGGAGTTGGTCCCCCCTTTGCTGCTATAACAGCCTCCACTCTTCTGGGAAGGCTTTCCACTAGATGTTGGATCATTGCTGCGGGGACTTGCTTCCATTCAGCCACAACAGCATTAGTGAGGTTGGGCACTGATGTTGGGTGATTAGGCCGGGCTCGCAGTCAGCATTCCAATTCATCTCAAAGGTGTTTGATGGGGTTGAGGTCAGGGCTCCATGCAGGCCAGTCAAGTTTTCCACACCGATCTCGACAAACCGTTCCTGTATAAATCTTGCTTTGTGCACTGGGGCATTGTCATGCTGAAACAGGAAAGGGCCTTCCCCAAACTGTTAACACTAAGTTGGAAGCACAGAATTGTCTAGAATGTCATTGTATGATGTACCGTTAAGATTTCCCTTCACTGAAACTAAGGGGCCTAGACTGAACCATGAAAAACAGCCCCAGACCATTATTCCTCCTCCACCAAACTTTACAGCTGGCACTATGCATTCAGGCAGGTAGCGTTCTCCTGGCATCCGCCAAACCCAGATTCGGCCATCAGGCTGCCAGATGGTGAAGCGTGATTCATCACTCCAGAGATCGCGTTTCCAATGCTCCAGAGTCCAATGGTGGCGAGCTTTACACCACTCCAGCCGACGCTTGGCATTGCGCATGGTGATCTTAGGTTTGTCTGCAGCTGCTCGGCAATGGAAACCCATTTCATGAAGCTCCGGACGAACAGTTATTGTGCTGACGTTACTTCCAGAGGCAGTTTGGAACTTGGTAGTGAGTGTTGGAAACAATTTTTACACGCTACGCGCTTCAGCACTCGGCGGTCCCGTTCTGTGAGTTTGTGTGGCCTACCACGTGGCGGCTGAGCCGTTGTTGCTCTTAGACATTTCTTCTGCACAATAACAGCACTTACAGTTGACCGGGCCAGCTCTAGCAGGGCAGAAATTTGACAAACTGACTTGTTGGAAAGGTGGCATCCTATGACAGTGCCACGTTGAAAGTCACTGAGCTCTTCAATAAGGCCATTCTACTACCAATGTTTGTCAATGGAGATTGCATGGCTGTGTGCATGAATCCACTAATTTGAAGGGGTGTCCACATACTTTTTTATATATAGTGTATTTTTTTCAGACTGTGTCTCTCATATAATCAAATGGTTAAGAAATTAAAATATTGATTGATCGTGAGGGCATATGGAGAATATTTATTGTGAAATTCCACTTTTATTTTTCAATGCTTTATTTAGACAGATTAGAAACAGGAGGAGACAGAGAAGGAGTGAAAGTGGGACAGGTGGAAGCACGAATTTAACCCTCGACCACTGGAGCAGTAAGATGGTACATTTCATTGGTATTTCGTTGGAATTTTACACACTCAACTACACAGCCACACTGTAAAAAAGTATTATGTGGTGAATTAAAATGTACTAAAAAAAATAAAAATAAAACGTATACTTAATAAAAATGAATGCAAGTCGTTTCAATTATTTGTTAATTTACTTTTATCAAAACATTTAAGAATAAATCCAACTTAATATGTTGCTCAAAATGTATGTATCGTTTATGAGGACAGAGACAATTAAGTGATTGATCTCGTTGGAAGTCTGGTTTTAATTTCCTTGCACTTCTTATCTTGCCATGTGGCTCTGTTTTCAGTGGATTGTGGGTGAAAATTTTTTTTTAACTTAATTATTATTTTACACAATGTTGTATGCCTGTTTAAAGAAAGAAATGTATAATCTACACCGAGTGTACAAAACATTAGGAACACCTTCTCTTTCCATGATATAGACTAACCAGGTGAATCCAGGTGTAAGCTGTCATGAGCCCTCTCACTCCACCGGGTTACCACCTTAATTTGTTTCCACTATCTTCCACTCTGCTCACCTCCCTCTCTCTACTCAGCCTAACTAGCTCCACCTGTCCCTGCTCTGCTCGGCTCTAATTACTCTGCCAGCTGCGCTGCATTACCCACTAACCTCTCCCAGTATTTAAGGCCCTGTCTTTCAGCTCTCCGGTGTCAGATCGTCTGCAAAGCTCACACCCGGAACCTGTTTGCTCGCGCTTCTGGCTCACCCTGGTTTTGTGACCCCGGACCTGCCTGTTTTTTGGATACTCTTCTGCCTCAGGAGATCCAGACCTGCTTCTGCCATTACGACTCCTGACTACTCTTCAATCCCGGTAACTCTGACCAGCCTTCTGCCTTGCTACTACGTATTTTGGATTTCCCTTGAACTGTACTGCTGCCTGGTTTCATTCCGCCCTGTTGTGTCTGTGTCTCCCCCCAGGACTTCTGGACCACCCACCACCGGCTTCATGGACGCATCGCTGCCACTGGGGGGCACAGACCCAGCGCATTGGACGGGATCCCTGTTACCCTGGAGCCTTCATTCACTCCCTACTTCCCTTTTCCCTTAAGTTTAATAAACTTTCTGGTGTGACGCAATTGTGGTCCTCTGGTCGTCTGTCTGAATCGTGACAGTACGATCTGACCATTATGGACTCAGCGCACACTTTCCCCGACATGGAAACCGATGAGCATGAGCAGCAGTTCCAGCAGCAGCAACAACAACTCGCCATGATCATTCAACTCCTCACCAACCTTACCCCAGCCAGTCTGCCCACCAGCCCAGCCCCCGAGTTACCTGCCCCGGTCATTGCAGCCGCTGCTCCGGAACCCAAGATTGGAAACCCCGAGCGGTTCAACGGCGATTCAACCCAGGTCCGGCCATTCCTGACTAGCTGCCGACTTCAGTTCTCCTTGCAGCCAAGGACCTTCGCCACGGAGGGGGCTAAAGTTGGGTATGCCATCACTCACCTGACGGGCCGAGCTCGACTCTGGGGAACAGCAGAGTTCGAACGTCAAACCCCCGCATGTGCAACCTTCGACCTGTTTGCTGAGGAGATGCTGAAGGTGTTTGACCTGGATTCACCCACCGCAGAGGCGTCTCGTGAACTGTTCAGTATTCGACAAGGCAGACGTACAGTCGCAGACCATTCCATCGACTTCCGAACCCTGGCTAGACGAAGTTCTTGGAACACACCATCGTTGGTGGACGCGTTCTTCCATAGTTTGGCTGACTATATCAAGGACGAGTTGGTCTCCCATGAACTGCCTTCCACTCTTGATGAAGCCATCGCACTGACTGTCAGGATCGACAGAAGGATACAGACCCGTCGTCGTGAGAGGGGGCGCCAAGGTCCACCTACTACCGGCATTCGGAGAGATCCGACTGGGCTCCTGTCATCTACTGCCACTCACCCAGGTCAGCTTGATCAGTCTGAGCCTATGGAGATTGGGCGAGCCTCCCTCACTCCTGCAGAGCGCCAGCGCCGCTTCACCTCAAACCTCTGCCTCTATTGTGGAGGTGATGGACATCGTGTGGTAACCTGCCCCTTTAAAGGGCCGAAGCTCACCGGGCGTAGGGGGAGTCCGGTTGAGTTCAATGACCATCCAGTCCTCCGACCGCAAACCCCTGCTGCAAGTTCACCTCCGCCTCTCTGACTCAACTCACACCCTGGCTGCTCTGGTGGATTCTGGCGCCGAAGCCAACATAATGGACATCAAGCTGGCACGCCAACTGGGACTGGAGAACCTCCGTTTGACACCTCCTATTCCTGCCCGGGCACTGGACGGACACTTACTCGGATCGGTCACTCATGTCACGGCCCCGGTCTCGATGGGTCTGTCCGGAAACCATCAAGAAACTATCCAGTTTCACCTGCTCCCCCTCTCCAGGCCAACCCCTCATCCTGGGTTACCCATGGCTCCGCCGGCACAACCCTCAGCTCGACTGGGTGACCGGGGTGATCAGGGAGTGGGGAGAGGACTGCCACCGAACCTGCCTGCTTGCTGCCGCACTACCCCCCTCGGCCAGTACCTACTAACTCCGCTCCTGACCTCTCCAATGTCCCAGAATGCTACCATGGTCTCAGAGAGGTGTTTAACAAAGCAAGAGCCACATCTCTGCCCCTCACCGACCGTCACGACTGTGCCATCGACCTCCTCCCTGGAACAGCTCCTCCAAGGGGTCGTCTTTATTCGTTGTCTGCTCCTGAAAGAAAGTCCATGGAGGACTACATCAATGGCTCTCTGTCCGCAGGATTAATCCGTTCATCTTCATCTCCTGCTGGTGCTGGCTTCTTCTTTGTGGGGAAGAAGGACGGATCTCTTCGCCCCCTGCATCGACTACAGGGGACTCAACGACATCACAGTGAAGAACCGTTACCCTCTGCCTCTGCTCACCTCTGCTTTTGAGTTGCTCCAGGGAGCCACTGTTTTTACCAAGTTGGATCTCAGAAACGCTTACCACCTAGTGCGGATCCGGGAGGGAGATGAATGGAAAACCGCATTCAATACACCAACAGGCCACTACGAGTATCTGGTTATGCCTTTTGGCCTCACCAATGCTCCTGCTGTGTTCCAGGCTCTAGTGAATGATGTACTGCGGGACATGTTAAACAAGTTTGTCTTCGTTTACCTGGATGACATCTTAATTTACTCCAGAAACCTGTCTGAACACACCCGCCATGTCCAGCAAGTCCTTCATCGTCTTCTGAGAATTCCTCTACGCCAAGGCAGAGAAATGTGAGTTTCACGTCAAGACAGTGGCCTTCCTGGGGTACATAGTGGCAGAAGGAAGTATCCAAATGGATCCTGCCAAAGTATCAGCAGTCACTTCATGGCCAGTTCCGAGAACAGAAAGAAGCTGCAACAGTTTCTGGGGTTTGCTAACTTCTATAGGAAGTTTATCCGGAACTACAGTACCGTTGCTGCCCCTCTCACTGCTCTAACCAGCACCAAGCAACCCTTCACCTGGACCCCAGCAGCCGACAAAGCCTTCAGTACCCTCAAGGTGAGGTTCACCTCCGCTCCCATCCTCCAGATGCCTGATGTGGACCGGCAATTCATTGTGGAGGTGGACGCCTCGGATGTGGGAGTTGGGGCTGTGATTTCTCAGTGGGCTGCGGAGGATAGGAAGCTCCATCCCTGTGCCTTTTTCTCACGTCGGTTGTCCCCCTCTGAGTGCAATTACGACATAGGGAACCGTGAGCTGCTGGCTGTGAAGCTTGCCTTGGAGGAGTGGCGTCACTGGCTGGAGGGGTCCACCATTCCATTTCTCGTTTGGACCGATCATAAGAACTTGGAGTACATCCGCACGGCCAAACGGTTGAACTCCAGGCAGTCCCGCTGGGCCCTGTTCTTCACCAGGTTTAATTTCACTCTGTCATACCGGCCTGGATCACGCAACACCAAGCCAGACGCCCTCTCCCGTCAATTCCAGAAGGATGACACCTCCAAGGACCCTGTGTCGATTCTGCCAAGTCCCTGCATCGTTGCAGCTCTGACCTGGGCTGTTGAGGAACAGGTGCTGGAGGCTCTCCGTAACCAGCCAGGTCCCAGCACTTGCCCAGCTGACCGCCTTTTTGTCCCCGAAGACCTGAGGTCCCAGGTCATTCAGTGGGGACATGACTCCCCGCCTAGCTTGTCACCCTGGCTCCACCCGCACTTACAACCTGCTCGCCCAGAGGTTCTGGTGGCCCTCTCTGAGGAAGGATGTACGGGAATTCGTCCAAGCCTGCCCCATCTGCAACCAACACAAGTCGTCCTGCCAGCCCCCAGCCGGATTGCTGCAGCCCTGCCTGTGCCCAGACGTCCCTGGTCTCACATCGCCCTTGACTTTGTCACGGGGCTGCCCCTTCAAGTGGCATGACCGTCATTCTCACCATCGTTGACCGTTTCAGCAAGATGGCACACTTCGTTCCCCTCCCCAAGCTCCCAACCGCCAAGGAGACCGCCCAGGTGGTCCTGGAACACGTCTTCCGGATCCACGGACTGCCAAGGGATGTTGTTTCTGACCGTGGTCCACAATTCTCCTCCGCTTTTTGGAAGGAGTTCTGTCACCTGCTGGGAGCCACAGTCAGTCTGACTTCCGGATTCCATCCCCAATCCAATGGGCAGTCAGAGCGGGCTAATCAGGAGCTCGAGAAGGCGCTGCGATGCATGACTTCACGCAACCCCACTCCTGGTCGCAGCAATTGACATGGGTGGAGTACGCACACAATTCTCTGACCTGCTCTGCCATCGGTATGTCCCCTTTCCAATGTGTTTATGGATACCAGCCTCCTCTATTGCCAGCCAGGAGGAGGAGGTTACTTGCCCATCTGCACTTGCTTTTGCCCGTCGATGTCGCCGCACCTGGTCACAAGCCCGAGCCACACTCCTCAGGTCCGTTGCCAGCTACACTACCGGGGCCAACCGTCGGAGAATTCCTGCTCCCACCTACCATGTTGGTCAAAGGGTGTGGTTGTCATCGAAGAACCTGCCACTCAGGGTGGAGTCGCAGAAGCTGGCACCTCGGTTCATTGGCCCATTCCCTATCATAAGAGTGATTAGCCCAACTGCTGTCCGGCTCCAACTGCCTAATTCCCCTGAGGGTGCACCCCACTTTCCATGTGTCTAAGATTAAGCCCATCCATGAGAGTCCGCTGGTCCCTGCTGCGCCTGGTCCTCCTCCTCCACGGCTCGTCGATGGTGGTCTGGTTTACACCGTCCGCCGCCTGCTTCGGTCCAGACGGAGGGGTAGGGGTCTCCAGTACCTCATTGACTGGGAGGGCTATGGACCTGAGGAAAGGACCTGGGTGCCAGCTAGTCGGATTGTGGATAGGACTCTCATCACCGCTTTCCACCAACGGCATCCTGATCAACCTGCAATCCGTAGGGGCCGCCCCAGAGGGGTCCCTAACCGTCCGGCCCGCTCGGCTTCCTGTCCTGTGCCTGATCCTGTCTCGGGACCTGTCCCATCTCCCCGACCACGGCCCTCCGGCTTCCTCCGAGGATAGGACGTTCACTCGGACCGTTCGGAGGAGTTCTAGCCCTCCTCCGGCTCCCTCCTCCCGCCCGGCGTGGTGTTGCTCTTGGGACTTCTGGGGCCGTCCCTTGGGGGGGGTTCTGTCATGAGCCCTCTCACTCCACCGGGTTACCACCTTAATTTGTTTCCACTATCTTCCACTCTGCTCACCTCCCTCTCTCTACTCAGCCTAACTAGCTCCACCTGTCCCTGCTCTGCTCGGCTCTAATTACTCTGCCAGCTGCGCTGCATTACCCACTAACCTCTCCCAGTATTTAAGGCCCTGTCTTTCAGCTCTCCGGTGTCAGATCGTCTGCAAAGCTCACACCCGGAACCTGTTTGCTCGCGCTTCTGGCTCACCCTGGTTTTGTGACCCCGGACCTGCCTGTTTTTTTGGATACTCTTCTGCCTCAGGAGATCCAGACCTGCTTCTGCCATTACGACTCCTGACTACTCTTCAATCCCGGTAACTCTGACCAGCCTTCTGCCTTGCTACTACGTATTTTGGATTTCCCTTGAACTGTACTGCTGCCTGGTTTCATTCCGCCCTGTTGTGTCTGTGTCTCCCCCCCCCCCCAGGACTTCTGGACCACCCACCACCGGCTTCATAGGACGCATCGCTGCCACTGGGGGGGGCACAGACCCAGCGCATTGGACGGGATCCCTGTTACCCCTGGAGCCTTCATTCACTCCCTACTTCCCTTTTCCCTTAAGTTTAATAAACTTTCTGGTGTGACGCAATTGTGGTCCTCTGGTCGTCTGTCTGAATCGTGACAGTAAGCTATGATCCCTTATTGATGTTATCTGTTAAATCAACTTCAATCAGTGTAGATGAAGGGGAGGAGACAGGTTAAAGAAGGATTTTTAAGCCTTGAGACAATTGAGACATGGGTTGTGTATGTGTGCCATTCAGAGGGTGAATGGGTAAGACAAAATATTTAAGAGCCTTTGAACGGGGTATGGTAGTAAGTGCCAGGTGCACCGGTTTGAGTGTGTCAAGAACAGCAACACTGCTGGGTTTTTCACGCTCAATAGTTTCCCATGTGCATCAATAATGATCCACCACCCAAAGGACATCCAGTCAATTTGTTACATTTTACCATAAAACCTAACAGTACTACCTATTTCTCTGAGTGAGTTGGATATAGCATTTAGCAAAAAAAAACATTTATCTGAAATGAAATCATCAAGCGATAGATTTTAAAGAAATACATATCTGTCATTAAACAACTCCATGCCATGATTAGATAGTGAAAAAACACACCAATCTCTTTCATATTTTTTTTTTACAATAAAAGCTAATATACCAACATTTCTGAAAATGGATGTATAGCATTTTAGAATGAAAGTCTTCATTAATGCATTATATAGTGTACGTCGAATGACCTCACATCACAATCAAATATCAGAACGCTGCACACAGTTATTATGAACACGATTTGTTCTCTACAGAGCTGGTCAATTAGCTTAGTGCTAAACAAGTGTGTAGGCTTCGCCTCTCAGGTGCTGCGGAGTGCTCACTGCTGACTGAAAGGAAATCCTCTCCTCTCTCTCACCCAGCATCCTGATCAATAGCTGTGTTCTCTGGAAGTCTGTGTCCCACAGCAATTATCACACACGCCAGAGAGCAACACTGGGGTCGAAATCCATTTGACCTCCTCTCTGCAAAGTCAAACAAAGATGCGGTAATCACGCCTCACTTAGCATCATTACCAGAATCACCACCCACCAGGCTAAGACATGGAGAGGTCGTAAAGCATATTATGAGATAGTAGTCAAGCAATATTAACTGTGAAGCTTTCAACTGTGGTAGACAGTCCTTCCTGGAGTTAAGATGAGTTGTCCTCTACAACTTGAACATCTACACTTTAATCTCCCAGCACTGTATTGCAGTGACCGGTGGGAGTAGGTACGATTTTGAGGATATCCAAAACCTAGCCCCTTGGCCCCAAGGCAAGTCCACTAACCACAATCCCAAGATAATTACGTAGCTCCCTTGGGGAAGTTTATAATTGACTTAGTAGACTAGGGGTTTTACGTTATGCGTACTTTGTCTGTGCAAACTGCCCCACTCTCAATGATCAGCAATTACGAAAAATTTATATTTTGATTAGAAAATTTGTAACACTTTACAGACTAGATGAACAGGTAAGTACAATCTTCCCTCTTCGGTTAACTTTCATTTGCCCTTCAGCTACTGTATCTCCCATGTGCTTCCCTCGTTTTCCGCAGCTTACTCTTGCCAAGAGGAGGAAATTAAAAGCTAACAATGAGTGGTTGTGCCAACGTGATGTGTGTAGAGACCATGTCTGTTTCCAAGTTGGGGGAAAGCTTTGTGCTGTAGCTAGCTACTGTATTTGAGGTGGTCATCAATCATGCTTTAAGGAACCATTACTGCCTGTCTCTTGTTCCCCCGTGGGAAATGTGGGTTGGAACACTTTGAAACTCCTAGCTGCTAGCTTGTCTTCCTTCCTATCTGAAGTGGGTGTGCTGTTCCGTTCTGTGTGAGTTTACTGGCTCTGCAAGTGTTCGCCTAGTGTCGCCTAGCTGCCAGAAGTGTCTTGAAAGCTGGAGAGGGTGACTGAGATTTCCAAGGTCTTGAGATACAGCCAGCTGTTAGTTTTAGTTGTAAACGTAACTATGATAGTTTCCCCATCTTTCCCCAGTGAGACAGAAAAGCATTGAATGGATTTTAGTCATGTCCCTATTGTCTTATTCCTTGATATACCATATCTGCTGCAGCTTGCTGTCAGAGCAAAAACATGTCAGCCATGAAAAAGAAAAACAGCAAAGAACAAAAGTAGAGCTGCGACCTAGAAATAAAATCATCAGTCGCCATAGCGACAACAATTAACATTGTTCCTTGGCATTGATGGGTTTTAATGTGACAGTAAAGCATAGCTATATATAATGAGGTGTTACATTTGGTGTATTGACAGAATAAATGGGAGTGTGGGAGTGACAACTAAGGAAATGTCTTGATCTAAACACAGTTGCTTAGTTATTTATTACTTCCATTTCCCAAATCAGGGGCCAAGTTCTGAGAATATCCCCCCAACCAAACTGAGAGTTATTAGATAAGCCGTATTTGACCCACATGCAAATGAGAGTGAGATTAAGATGCATCCAACATACGTCAATACTTTTAGCTCTGATGGGAAATAACTAAAAGAGCTGAGTTATTTTGTCTTGTTTTGAATAGCTAAACATGAAGCGTGAAAAAGCTTGAAAATGTTTGATTAACCCGGTTTGCTCCTAGTACTACATTGGGTTATTTTCAGATATGTATACACATAGAATGAGGGCATTACAATGAAAGCTGTGAACTATGCTAAGCTATAAATATGATATGACCCATCCCATATAAAGATAATGAGAGTTAATGAGAGCATACACACTGTATTTAACAAATTCTCTTCACTTATTTTCTTCCAGCATAGCACTATAACACCTGTATAGTGTACATTTCAAGACATTGATTAGCTAAACCAGTTGTCTTGGTGCTGAACTAGGACAAAAGCTTCTTAAAATACACACAGAAGCCAAACAATGTCAATGATCTGATGTTTTGTTATCTGAGATAACAAAGGAAACTTGTTTTGAATTAAAGCTCTCATTTGCTGCTATTCCTCCCGTCTTTGAGCAGATTCAACAACCACATGGCATCTAAACCATGGAGAAGTAGCTAGGAATGAAACATGAAATACCCGTACATCCTCTAAACTAACAGCAGTATAACAATACAGCTATGGTCTGGCTCCTTTTTCTCCTTCTCAATTAACAATTGTCTGCCAAAACCTCAAGACCCCAGCTTTTACATTATGAATAAATGACTCCTAGGTTCACCCAAGCATGAATCTTAAATTAAACCCAGAGTTCTATTAAAAATGTGATTTACTGTGAAATGATCGATCGGTCAGATCATGTGTTTGTTACGGAGAAAACAACATGATCTTATGTGACCGTTCAAGAGACCTGAAACCACATACAGTAAGTATGTGTTTTATTAACATGTAATAAAGAGGTAAAATAGAAATATATGATAATCATTCTCCCGCTGATGCCACTTTCCTACTGCAACATATCCTATGTTCTGGTTTCCGGCAGAGGCATATGTATATGAAAAATATTAGCTGGGGGGGGGGGGCATAGATAGGGGGTTTAATTTAAGACTGTGCCTCAGGCCTGTAGTTCTAGCTTCTAGGAATTATGGTAAATGGGTTGAGGTAAAATCTGGTTCAGCAACATTGAACGCATATGTAGACAGATGCATGTAGGGAATAGGGTGCCATTTGAGACAAATTATCTTGTAACTGAATATATTTCTCGTTACTTAATTATGATTTGCTCTGATGTTACGTGCACCTTCAAATGTAAAGATAATCTCAATGTTATACCATTGTGAAGATGGAATAAAATAATGATAAATGTCCTGTTCATTTTATTGACAAATCGGTAACACTTTACTTGACACCTAGCGTCATAACACGTTATGACACGGTCATAATCATGTCATAATATGTCATAACAGCTAACATAACTTGTTATAACCTGTCATAATATGGTCATAACACTCTCATGACACATATATTTAGACCTGTTATGACATACATGACCAAAAGTATGTGGACACCTGCTCGTCGAACATCTCATTCCAAAATCATGGGCATTATTATGGAGTTGGTCCCCCCTTTGCTGCTATAACAGCCTCCAATCTTCTGGCAAGGCTTTCCACACGATGTTGGAACATTGCTGCGGGGACTTGCTTCCATTCAGCCACAAGAGCATTAGTGAGGTCAGGCACTGATGTTGGGCGATTAGGCCTGGCTCGCAGTCGGCATTCCAATTAATCCAAAAGGTGTTCGATGGGGTTGAGGTCAGGGCTCTGTGCAGGCCAGTCAAGTTCTTCCACACCGATCTTGACAAACCATTTCCGTATGGACCTCGCTTTGTGCACGGGGGCATTGTCATGCTGAAACAGGAAAGGGCCTCCCCCCGACGCTTGGCATTGCGCATGGTGATCTTAGGCTTGAGTGCGGCTGCTCGGCCATAGAAACCCATTTCATGAAGCTCCCAATGAACAGTTCTTCTGCTGACGTTGCTTCCAGAGGCAGTTTGGAACTCAGTAGTGAGTGTTGCAATCGAGGACAGACGATCTTTACGCGCTACGCGCTTCAGCACTCAGCGGTCCCGTTCTGTGAGTTTGTGTGGCCTACCACTTCGCGGCTGAGCCATTGTTGCTCTTAGAAGTTTCTACTTCACAACAGTAGCACTTACAGTTGACCGGGGAAGCTCTAGCAGAGAATACATTTGCCAATGTTTGTCTATGGAGATTGCATGGCTGTTTGCTCTACTTTATACACCTGTCAGCAACGAGTGTGGCTGAAATGACCAAATCCAGTAATTTGAAGGCGTGTCCACATACTTTTGTATATATAGTGTATATTGCGTTATTTTATGGCTGGTTATGACACCTACATAAGACTGTCAAAACCCACAAAACCTACCACACAAGGAAAACCAATCCATTACCCTATAGCCTACTTGTCAACAGTACAGTCGTGGTCAAGAGTTTTGAGAATGACACATATATTAATTTTCACAAAGTCTGCTGCCTCAGTTTTTATGATGGCAATTTGCATATACTCCAGAATGTTATGAAGAGTGATCAGATGAATTGCAATTAATTGCAAAGTCCCTCTTTGCCATGAATATGAACTTTTCCACTGCATTTCAACCCTGCCACAAAAGGACCAGCTGACATAATGTCAGTGATTCTCTCATTAACACAGGTGAGAGTGTTGACGAGGACAAGGCTGGAGATCACTCTGTCATGCTGATTGAGTTAGATTAACAGACTGGAAGCTTTAAAAGGAGGATGGTGCTTGAAATCATTGTTCTTCCTCTGTTAACCATGGTTACCTGCAAGGAAACACATGCTGTCATCATTGCTTTGCACAAAAAGGGCTTCAGAGGCAAGGATATTGCTGCTAGTAAGATTGCACCTAAAACAAACATTTATCGGATCATCAAGAACTTCGAGGAGAGAGGTTCAATTGTTGTGAAGAAGGCTTCAGGGCGCCCAAGAAAGTCCAGCAAGTGCCAGGACCGTCTCCTAAAGTTGATTCAGCTGCGGGATCGGGGCACCACCAGTGCAGAGCTTGCTCAGGAATGGCAGCAGGCAGGTGTGAGTGCATCTGCACGCACAGTGAGGCAAATACTTTTGGAGGATGGCCTGGTGTCAAGAAAGGCAGCGAGGAAGCCACTTCTCTCCAGGAAAAACATCAGGGACAGACTGATATTCTGCAAAAGGTACAGGGATTGGACTGCTGAGGACTGGGGTAAAATCATTTTCTCTGATGAATCCCCTTTCCGATTGTTTGGGGCATCCAGAAAAAAGCTTGTCCGGAGAAGACAAGGTGAGCGCTACCATCAGTCCTGTGTCATGCCAACAGTAAAGCATCCTGAGACCATTCATGTGTGGGGTTGCTTCTCAGCCAAGGGAGTGGGCTCATTCACAATTTTGCCTAAGAACACAGCCATGAATAAAGAATAGTACCAACACATCCTCAGAGAGCAACTTCTCCCAACCATCCAAGAACAGTTTGGTGACAAACAATGCCTTTTCCAGCATGATGGAGCACCATGCCATAGGGCAAAAGTGATAACTAAGTGGCTCGGGGAACAAAACATCAACATTTTGTGTCCATGGCCAGAAAACTCCCCAGACCTTAATCCCAATTTGTGGTCAATCCTCAAGAGGCGGGTGGACAAACAAAAACCCACAAATTCTGACAAACTCCAAGCATTGATTATGCAAGAATGGGCTGCCATCAGTCAAGTTGTGGCCCAGAAGTTAATTGACAGCATGCCAGGGCAAATTGCAGAGGTCTTGAAAAAGAAGGGTCAACACTGCAAATATTGACTCTTTGCATAAACGTAATGCAACTGTCAATAAAAGCCTTTGACACTTATGGAATGCTTGCAATTATACTTCAGTATATCATAGTAACATCTGACAAGATATCTAAAAACACTGAAGCAGCAAACTTTGTGAAGACCAATACTTGTGTCATTCTCAAAACTTTTGACCACGACTGTATGTTTATGTTATATAACATTTTCTGAAAATGTTAAATTATCATTGTAATTGCGCACACATACAGTGGGGAGAACAAGTATTTGATACACTGCCGATTTTGCAGGTTTTCCTACTTACAAAGCATGTAGAGGTCTGTAATATTTATCATAGGTACACTTCAACTGTGAGAGACAGAATCTAAAACTCCAGAAAATCACATTGTATGATTTTTAAGTAATTCATTTGCATTTTATTGCATGACATAAGTATTTGATACATCAGAAAAGCAGAACTTAATATTTGGTACAGAAACCTTTGTTTGCAATTACAGAGATCATACGTTTCCTGTAGGCCTTGACCAGGTTTGCACACACTGCAGGAGGGATTTTGGCCCACTACTCCATACCTTCTCCAGATCCTTCAGGTTATGGGGCTGTTGCTGGGCAATACGGACTTTCAGTTCCCTCCAAAGATTTTCTATTGGGTTCAGGTCTGGAGACTGGCTAGGCCACTCCACGACCTTGAGATGCTCTTACGGAGCCACTCCTTAGTTGCCCTGGCTGTGTGTTTCGGGTCGTTGTCATGCTGGAAGACCCAGCCACGACCCATCTTCAATGCTCTTACTGAGGGAAGGAGGTTGTTGGCCAAGATCTTGCGATACATGGCCCCATCCATCCTCTCCTCAATACGGTGCAGTCGTCCTGTCCCCTTTGCAGAAAAGCATCCCCAAAGAATGATGTTTCCACTCCATTCTTCACGGTTGGGATGGTGTTCTTGGGGTTGTACTCATCCTTCTTCTTCCTCCAAACACGGCGAGTGGAATTTAGACCAAAAAGCTCTATTTTTGTCTCATCAGACCACATGACCTTCTCCCATTCCTCCTCTGGATCATCCAGATGGTCATTGGCAAACTTCAGACGGGCCTGGACATGCGCTGTCTTGAGCAGGGGGACCTTGCGTGCGCTGCAGGATTTTAATCCATGACGGCGTAGTGTGTTACTAATGGTTTTCTTTGAGACTGTGGTCCCAGCTCTCTTCAGGTCATTGACCAGGTCCTGCCGTGTAGTTCTGGGCTGATCCCTCACCTTCCTCATGATCATTGATGCCCCACGAGGTGAGATCTTGCATGGAGCCCCAGACTGAAGGTGATTGACTCTCATCTTGAACTTCTTCCATTTTCTAATAATTGCGCCAACAGTTGTTGCCTTCTCACCAAGCTGCTTACCTATTGTCCTGTAGCCCATCCCAGCCTTGTGCAGGTCTACAATGTTATCCCTGATGTCCTTACACAGCTCTCTGGTCTTGGCCATTGTGGAGAGGTTGGAGTCTGTTTGATTGAGTGTGTGGACAGGTGTCTTTTACACAGGTAACGAGTTCAAACAGGTGCAGTCAATACAGTGAATTAGTGGAGAACAGGAGGGCTTCTTAAAGAAAAACTAACAGGTCTGTGCGAGTCGGAATTCTTACTGGTTGGTAGGTGATCAAATACTTATGTCATGCAATAAAATGCAAATTAATTACTTAAAAATCATACAATGGGATTAATTACAGACCTCTACATGCTATGTAAGTAGGAAATCCTGCAAAATCAGCAGTGTATCAAATACTTGTTCTCCCCACTGTAGATATCAGACATGCACCTACCCCAATGCTCTGTTGCTGATGACTGGAATGAATGCAGGAGCAGATTTCAGGAGCAGGACAAGACACCTTCTTCTTGACTGATGACTGACATAAGGGCATGTATGTGATAGGCCTATTTGGCTTATATGATTATGATGGTCATACTGCTTCTTGACAGTGTCATAAATTATATTTTCTTAGTCCATGTCACGCCCTGGCTCTGGGGACTCTTTAATGTTGAGCCAGGGTGTGTAGGTTTATTGTTTAGTTTTCTATGTGTTTCATTCTAGATCGTTTATTTCTATGTTGGCCAGGGTGGTTCCCAATCAGAGACAGCTGTAGCTCGTTGTCTCTGGTTGGGAGCCATACTTAGGCAGCCTGTTGGCACTAGTTATTTGTGGGATCTTGATCCGTAAGGTTTGTTGTTTAACCTAGGACTTCACGTATCGTTTTGTTGTTTTGGTTCGTGTTGTACATTTAATAAAGTATGTACGCCTATCACGCTGCGCCTTGGTCCGCTTCTTCCTGTAACGATCGTGACAGAAGATCCCACCAAAGGAGGACCAAGCAGCGTGTCCAGGAACGGACAGCCTTGACTTGGGAGGAGATCCTGGACGGGAAGGGATCCTGGACTGGGGAAGAGATCCAGGCCGGAATGGATCGCCGTCCTTGGGAATGAGACTGTGGAGGCGCGCTACAGAGAGGAGCAGCGGCAACGCAGAGGGTACCGGCCTGAGGAGGAAGCCCGAGAGACAGCCCCAATAAAACATTTTGGGGGGGCTAAAAGGGTGGTTGGCGGAGCCTAGAGTTAGAGCAGAGCCAACTCCCCGTACTCAGGCTAGAAAGCGTGAGACTGGGCAGGCTCCGTGTTATGCGGAGCCTTGTACTGTGCCGCGAGTGTTCCGGCACAGTCCTGTACGTCCTGTGCAAGCACCACGCACGTGTCGGGCTAAGGTGGGCATGCAGCCAGGACGGAGTGTGCCAGCTCAACGCTCGTGGCCTCCAGTACCCCTCCTCGGTCCCGTATATCCTGCGCCAGTGCCACGTGCTGTAGCGCCAGTACGAGTGCACAGCCCTGTACGTCCTGTGCTGATGCTCCCCGCACCAAGCCAGTGGTGCGCGTCGCCAGCCCGGTCCGGCCTGTTCCTAATCCCCGCACCAAGCCAGTGGTGCGCGTCGTCAGCCCGGTCTGGCCCGTTCCTGCTTCCCGCACCAAGCCAGTGGTGCGCGTCGTCAGCCCGGTCCGGCCCGTTCCTGTCCCCCGCACCAAGCCTGTGGTGCGCGTCGCCAGCCCGGTCCGGCCTCTTCCTGCTCCCCGCACCAAGCCAGTGGTGCGTGTCGCCAGCCCGGTCCGGCCTGTGCCTGCTCCCCGCACCAAGCCAGTGGTGCGCGTCGTCAGCCCGGTCCGGCCCGTTCCTGCTCCCCGCACCAAGCCAGTGGTGCGCGTCGTCAGCCCGGTCCGGCCCATTCCTGCTCCCCGCACCAAGCCAATGGTGCACGTCGTCAGTCCGGCACGGCCCGTGCCTGTTCCACCGGTCAGCTGCTCCACTCCGGAGCCAGAGCATTCCGCTCCACCGGTGTCCAGTCCAGCTCCGGCCAGCGGGGCCAGACCAGACCAGGGGCGCTACGGGGGGGTGGAAAGAGAGTGGTGGTCACGCCCGGAGCCGGATCCGCCGCCGAGGCGGAATGTCCACCCGGCCCCTCCCCTGTTGTGTTTGGTTGGCGCGGTCGCAGTCCGCGCCTTTGGGGGGGGGTACTGTCACGCCCTGTCCGGCGTGACAGTAAAGTGACACAGGATGGTCATAATGCTTCATGACATTATCAAAAAGTGTATTTTCTACAAGTTATTTAAAATATGATGAGAAAAACATGACTGTAAAAAATTTATTACAACAACAACAAAGGATTTAACTCTAAATCTAAATCTGTTTTTCCCTGCCAATAACTTTCCTTTCATTTGATGGATGTAGCAGTTGCATTACTTTCTCTGAAAAATATAGGTAAAGAACAGAAAACAGAATAGAGTACGCTACAATGCATTGACACCGCTAAAGAAAGCTGAAAACTAATCATACCAAATATATTATGGCAATAGCAAACACTTTCACACATTCTCAAATACATTACAATCCCATTTTCTCAATGTTTTCATTACATAGCTAGCTAAAGCTAGCGAACTAGCTCTCAACTACTCGTGTAGCTAGCTAGTTAGCTAACAGTTAGCTACCATCTAGTCAGAGTTTGTTTAGCCAACGTTAGCTGCCCTATCACTGAATATGGTGGTGGTGTGCAAAACAAAACTTAGTACACCCATGCATTGTTGAGGCAACAACAGTACATATGATTCACTGTATATACAGTGCCTTTGGAAAGTATTCAGACCTCTTGACGTTTTCCACATTTTGTTAGGTTACAGCCATATTCTAAAATTGATTAAATTGTTTTTTCCCCCTCATCAATCTACACACAATACCCCATAATCAGAAATCAAAAACAGTTATTATGAAAATGTTGCTAATTTATTAAAAATAAAAAACATAAATATCACATTTACATAGGTATTCAGACCCTTTACTCAATACTATGTTAAAGGACCTTAGGCAACAGTTATAGCCTTGAGTCTTCTTGGGTATGACACTACAAGCTTGGCACAACTGTATTTGGGGAGTTTCTCCCATTCTTCTATGCAGATCCTCTCAAGCGCTGTCAGGTTGGATGGGCAGCATTGCTGTACAGCTATTTAAGGTCTCTCCAGAGATGTTCGATCGGGTTCAAGTCGGGGCTCTGGCTGGGCCACTCAAGGACATTCAGAGACTTGTTCCGAAGCCACTCCTGCATTGTCTTGGCTGTGTGCTTAGTGTCGTTGTCCTGTTGGAAGGTGAACCTTCGCCCCAGTCTGAGGTCCTGAGCGCTCTGGAGCAGGTTTTCATCAAGGATCTCTCTGTACTTTGCTCCGTTAATCTTTTCCTCTATTCTCCCAGTCCCTGCCGCTGAAAAACACCCCCACAGCAGGCTGCTGCCACCACCATGCTTCACCGTACGGATGGTGCCAGGTTTCCTCCAGACGTGACGCTTGGAATTCGGGCCAAAGAGTTGAATCTTGGTTTCATCAGACCAGAGAATCTTGTTTCTCATGGTCTGAGAGTCTTTAGGTGCGTTTTGGCAAACTCCAATTGAACTGTCATGTGCCTTTTACTGAGGAGTGGCTTCCGTCTGGCCACTCTACCATAAAGGCCTGATTGGTGGAGTTCTGCAGAGATGGTTGTCCTTCTGGAAGGTTCTCCCATCTCCACAGAGGAACTGTAGAGCTCTGTCAGAGTGACCATCGGGTTCTTGGTCACCTCCCTGACCAAGGCCCTTCTCCCCTTATTGCTCAGTTTGGCCGGGCGGCCAGCTCTAAGAGTCTTGGTAGTTCCAAACTTCTACCATTTAAGAATGATGGAGGCCCTGTTTTCTTGGGGACCTTCAATTCTGCAGAAATGTTTTGGTACCCTTCATGTCACATTGACTTATAAAGTAAGTTACCTTAGCTTGGCTACACTCATATTAAGGGGAAATTCTCTCTTGTTTTTCACTCGGTCAATTTTTTTTTCTTATACCACAAAATTAACAAAAATTAACAGTTTAGATAAACATTTTTATCTTTAGATTTCCAAAATGAAACCATGCTTATAAATGTTACAAACCTGAAAACAGGATGAATAAGGAGACACGGACAATTGTCATTTTACCACTGGGCTCTTCCTGCTTCTTTTCTTCCAACGTATGAGGCGCATGCCTGCAGCTAACAGTTCAAATGTCTCCCCCTAATGGTAGCTCTAATTATACATCTATATTGAAGCTAAACCATGGAGGAATACAATAATAATGTTGTGAACAAACTTTGTTTCCAAAATATGGAAACGTATAGAATCTATCACAGGAAATGTTTTATTGTTGTATGGGTAATGATATAAGCCAGATAGTCCTGTCAAGTAAATGGCTATATGTCAGTCATAAGTCCCAAAGAGGCTGTTTTGTCCTGCTCCTGCATTCATCCCAGTCATCAGCGACAGAGGATTGGGCTAGGCACATATTTGACATCAATGTGTGTACAATTACAATGGTAATAAAATGGACAATTTAAGAATGATTATTTACATGTTGAATGGAATGGTTTGCGTTGTGTGGTAGGATTTGTGGGCTTTGCCACTATTATGTAGGTGTCATAAAATAACGTAATATATGTCACAACAGGTCTAAATATATGTCACAGCAGGTCTAAATATGTGTCATGACAGTGTTATGACCATATTATGACAGGTTATCACAAGTTACGTCAGCTGTCATATTATAACATGGTTATGACCGTGCCATAACATGTTATGACGCTAGGTGTCAAGTAATCAGATAAACAACAACCTCTTTAACTTTCAACCTTGTGCGACTTTAAGTCAGTGATGTTTGTATACCAAGGGAAATAAGGGCATGAATATTTCAGTGTGTTTTTTTAGTGGCACAATTACTTACGTGTCTTATTAAAAGCAACAAGCGTGTTGACGACTCTCTGTACTTTCAATTAATGATGTTTGCTCTCATTCCTTTTTGATGATTTTATTCGTAGCCTTGTCATATTACAACGTCAAGCCCTATCTCTGTTTTTATTTATTTTATTAATAAATAAATATATATATATATTTTAGGGGGTAGATCAGCTGTAATATTGCAGATAGATTGTAACTTCCATCAATGTAATTGTCTGCATCACTTCCAATCCCCCGTATGTTTTTTTTTCTCGCAAATATATACATATACATATACATACATACACATACATATACATATACATATACACATACATACATACATATAAATACATATACATACATATATATACATATCCT
Organism: Coregonus clupeaformis; assembly: GCF_020615455.1. Classification (NCBI taxonomy): domain Eukaryota; kingdom Metazoa; phylum Chordata; class Actinopteri; order Salmoniformes; family Salmonidae; genus Coregonus; species Coregonus clupeaformis. The sequence goes on along the minus strand of NC_059220.1, from coordinate 64,669,798 downwards.
TAAAAATATATATATTTCCCTTTATTACTTTCCAACCCCACCACCGCTTCCCTAATTGGAGTAAACTAGTGAACAACAACGCTTAGGCCTCTACTTCCAGCTTATACATACTATATACATTTGGACACAGTCAATTTAACAATGATTCTATTTTGTTTGTTTTTACTCCTGAACATCCTCTACCCTCAACCTCTCCAATCATTTTCAGCCCTATCTCTGTTTGTATATCGTACAGCAAAGTAACAGACAAACACTGTATATACAGTGGAATTTTATAGTTCTGGCTTCCAATGGTGTCTCCTCATCAACTCTGCAGTATCACGGAGTTGGGGGTGTTGCTGCTTTACGGCACTCAGGGTTTGGGATATTGGTTTATATATTGGAGGGAACATTTTCAGGAGATGCCTTAATCTCTATTGATGTCAGTTTGATATGTCGCAAACAACGCCTCACCCTATACATGCATAATGGTTTAATAGCTATGCAAATATGTATGTTTGATGTATGTTAAGATGGGTGAATTGGTCAGTGTGCTTGCTGCTGTCGGCGAATCAGTGTCCTTGAAACAAAACAGCAGTGGAACTCAAAGCAACACGGTGGTCTTTGACTTACTGTCAATACCCGACATCCTCAGGAGCCAGTTCATGTTCTGGCCAACAGTTTCTCCAAGCTGATCATCATATTTCAGTGGCAGCAATTATGACAGATAAAAACTAGATACAACCTAAATCACCACACTCACGACTGATTGATTGGTCTAAGATTGTTAAAGTAACCGATAATACAACAATTTGTTTGATGAACATGCAACATCTGCAATTAAACTTAACGTCAGTAGCAGCTAGGACAGAGAAGGTGGAAACTTCCCAATGAGGACATTAGCAGTGCCTTGATCAGATTTATGAGTGTAATTTAGTCCAGGCATGGCTATTTTGCACATTTACATATGGTTTATAGAACCATGAGAATATTTGCATAATGTAAGCTCACATCAATATGCTGATGAAGGCAGTATGTATGGGCTTAGCTGGCTACACTTTTACTCAAGTAAGAACGGATACAGAAAAGTATTTACGCTAAACCCTAAAACTAACATTCTCACACACACACACACATGCACAAACACACGTACACACACCACACACACACACACACACACACATGCACAAACACACGTACACACACCACACACACACACACACACACACACATGCACAAACACACGTACACACACCACACACACACACACACACACATGCACAAACACACGTACACACACACACACACACACACACACACACACACAATCAACCATCAAACAGCTGATCACAGATTAATTATAGTTCTGAGTTAAAAACCATGATTTGTAACAGGGTAATAACAGTGTAGTAACCTACATTTGGGAAGTCACTGTACTGTGTCCCAAAGGTCACAATTATGGTTAAAATTATGTGTGAATCTATGAAGTCATCAGTCATGTTACCTGTCATATGTGTGTGTGATAGGGGAGGCAGACATTATAGGAACGAGGGCTCTGAGTAATACACTGAATGTGGCATCCTGACAGCGTTATATGGAAATCAGAGACAATGTGATGCAGTATATTGGACCAGAGAACCACTGCAGCCTTACTCATGCACCATCAAGCAGGCAACCCAAATTTGCTCTACAGTATGATATTTCCTTTCCATTCTGTTTTCACACCCGGAACATTTACCAATGGCGGAAAACAAAAAAACAGCACAGCAGGGCAAAACAGATGTTAGGAGCAGCGGAGCTCCTTGGCCATAAAATTAACTATGGAATGGCTCCTGAGGTTGTCGGGTATCGACAGTAAGTCAAATTCCACCGTGCTGCTTTGTGTTCCACTGCTGTTTTGTTTCAAGGACACGATTACTCAGTTCCCCTGCATGCTGCGTACCCGTGTAGAGAGACAAAGCTGCCAGTCTCACAACCACAGGCCTCGGAGCTGAGGCAGGGACGCCACATGGTGCATTGTCATTCTCACTCCCACCTCCTCTCTGTACACCTGCAAAGTGTGTTTGTGAGAGTGTGTGTGTTTGTGTGTGAGTCAGTCTGTCTTGATGTTATTCTGCCAAAACACAGTGAAGATTCTTGTAATTTGTTGTTTCCCACCTTGTCTCTCCACCTGCAGTGTGTTTGTGAGAGTGTGTGTGTTTTTGAGAGTGTGTGTGTTTGTGAGAGTGTGTGTGTGTATTTGTGAGAGTGTGTGTGTGTTTGTGAGATTGTGTGTCTTCATGTGTGTCTTTGCGTATTCCGCCAAACACGGAGCCAAATTACAGATTCTTGTAATTCATTCAAAATAGAATTCCATATAATAATTAGGTGGGCACTTGTAATTGTCCTGTTACACACATACAAGTAACTGTGTATTATACACATGTGAAACAGATTTTATTTTTAATTTTTTACCTTGTCTGCTCAGGGATTTGAACTAGGGACCTTTCAGTTACTGGCTCAACACTCTAACTGCTAGGCTACCTGCCGCCCCTATGCCTTTTAATACTTGAGTTCCAACTCTGGAACTCAGTTATGCCATTATTACTAAATATGTTGCGTGGAACTGAACAAAGTAGTAATTGCAGCCAGGCAGCACTACTGATACATAGTAATCATAGTAATGTGTTTTTGTCGATAACATAAGGCCTTATAGAACAACAGGCTTTTTGAGGTGTTTATCATTGGAGGGAAAGAAAAACACTTTGCTGCAGCAGTATGATTCATTACATATTTTCCAAGCCATTGTCAGTCAAATTGATTTCCTCACCTGAATTTTGTCTTTAGCGTTTTAAATGTGATTTCCCCCTCTTGTTATTGTTGTTTTTGCTACAGTGTGAGGCCTTTCAGGGGCTTCAGAGAGCTTTAAAAGACACACCTTGGCTGATTGTGACCTGCAGGATGCTGCCATTTCTCTTCTCCCGGGCTGGCAGTCTGCTGCAGTGACGGAGGTTAAGAAACTAAAAGGTCAGTGGCAACACACGCAGACCGAGCACCGGGTTACTGCTCCTTTTTCATCACCAAGCCAAAGCCTGTCACAGATGATATACTGGAGAGAGAGGCTTCTGGTGCATATTCAATAAAATACCAGTTTTTCTGCTTAAAATATGATGCAACTTGCAGCGTTCCATAAATAACAATGTTGTTGTCACGGTGCTCTGCCTCAGTTCATTCATTATTCGGTTAACAATTCTTTATCAAGAGCAATGGAAGGTAACTTGTCTAACAGATACTAACCAACATTACTGTAAGCTACCGTTCATTTTGATATTTACGATATGTAGCTCCGGAAATCATGTGATGTGTTAAGAGATTCTATGTTTGAGGTGTGTTTCGACCTCTATGCTCCAAGGACCATCCATTTAGATGATTAGATAGGTGTCTCTGTTGCCTCTAACTCAAGACCTCTAAGGAGGAACGTGTCCAAAAAATCCATACAGATAAATCACTGGATGCTCCCATCTTAAGTTCCGGGAGCTACCGTCAATACCCTACACAGTAGAGATGAGGACCAATACGGACGTGTTGCACGTACCAAAAACAGAAGACATCTATCCTTGAAGCTTAATTTATACCCTACACAGTACACAACGCAAGAACTACGAATAGCTATGCAAAATGGCAATCCTGTATAATGGCGTAGCAAAAATAGGCAGACCTGTGAAGCCCCGCAATTATAAAGGTTTTGCCCCTTTTTTGCCCCAATTGGTAGTTACAGTCTTGTCCCATCGCTGCAACTCCCGTACGGACTCGGAGAGGCAAAGGTCGAGAGCCATGCGTCCTCCGAAAGACAACCCTGCCAGGCGGCACTGCTTCTTGACACACTGCCTCATGGGTCTCCCAGTCGGCTGCGACACAGCCTGGGATCGAATCAGGGTCTGTAGTGGCGCCTCTAGCACTGCGATGCAGTGCCTTAGACCGCTGCCCCACTCGGGAAGACCTCGCAATTATAAACTTGATGCAAGTCCGCAGGATCGCCATTTCGCATTTGTGTTTTTTTGTTGCGTATCTACGGTGTAAATTAGGCTTATGTCCTGCAGGTCCTATTTCTGGACTGTTTTAGTAGATAATAACACATATTCACAATTACTTTTGAACATCTAATTGTGACGAGGTGTGAAAGAAGGAGTCAGGCGCAGGAGGTAAAATACCGAAGTCCAGAGTTTAATCCGTTTACATAAATCAAACGCCCCAAGCGTCAAACGAAACTATACAAGGGAAAACATCCACCTTGGCAATAACACAGTGAAATGTAGCTCAACCGAGCTACACGCTCTCACAACAAACAATCACTCACAAAGACAAGGGGAACAGAGGTGACACATAATTAGGGGAATGAGCACCAGGTGTGTGTGATTGACAAGACATGACAAGTGGAGTGATGAGAATGGGATCGGCAGTAGCTAGTACTCCGGTGACGACGAATGCTGAAGCCTGCCCGAACCAGGATGGGTGGCAGCCTCGGCGGAAGTCGTGACACTAATTTCCCAGCAGCAAATTGCATTTGTGGATGGGGCCTGATAATGTTTCTGACAAAACAACAAGTACACGTTCCTGACAAACCAATGAAGAGACACACTTAAAATTAAATGGTAGAATTAGACATAGCCATGTATAGAAGTATAGAAGGCAGACTGCAAGGACAGACAAAGGAGGCTCCATTGCCCATTCCATATAGTGTAAAATTCAATCCACTTGTCGAGTCGAGTGCCAGCCAATTCACTGGGTTATTGTCATGCCAGTTACTTTTAGATTCCTAAAGGAGGGTACACATTCTTTGAAAAGTCTATTTACCCTATTTCATTCTTTCCTTGGCTGGAGAACTGATTTAGTTATTCACTGGGGTCTGTGCGTCTGGTCTCTCTATAGGCTGAGCTGCCACCTCAGAAATCATCAGTGGAGTGCTGTTTCAGTCTGAAATTGCCTGAGCAGACGGATATGGCCTAACAACTCCCTTCGTAATTAGCAGTCTTCAAACCAGCGGCACACTGTTTGTTCTCTCAAGATTAAACTTTACCCAAACCCAGTTTCATTAATAATAATATGGGAATATGTTTTCATCGTCGAGATTCATTGGGGGACCCAGGTTTGTTTGATTGTGTCCAGGATGTGTATTCTGCTTCTGTCCACTGAGACTACCTTGTTGAAGGGTAATTTCAATTAGGTGCATATGAATAAAATGGTAATAACTCTTCAATACAGACATCAAGCCATCGTTTTCCCAGCAAAAAAACATTTTCTGCAGAAAGTACTGTCAAACTTAACCGAAGTGATGACATCTTCCACTTTGTTTTTGATTGGAAACCTTCTCGCAAACAAGTAGTTCTCATCAATTGCAAGTTACACTAATTATGACACAATCAGAATGCTATCTTATGAGACATCTACTCTGTTTTTCATTCCATTCCAGAAGTGTGATTTAAGGAGCTGTGTAGAGTCGACGCAGAGTAAATCTACACACAATACACACAATACACCCCACTGAGACAAACTAACAACTAGCTACAGCTTTTCTCCTAATTCACTGGATTCTCCCCAGTTCCCGGCATCTACACACAGCACACTCTAACATCTACAGTTTCCTTCGTAACTCGCAACACTTTGTGATTCTCCCCAAATTCAGCAGGGACTTCATTACGCTTGTATTAATTAATACAACTTGTTAAAAGGAGCTTTACATAAGTAGATCGGGGAAGAAATGTGTCACAACAACATTTGTGTGAATTTAAAGTAAGGCAGAACCATCACCACAGCAACCATGTAATAGCACTATTTGGTAATGACACACTTATATATACATGTCACCAATATTCTACAGTTTATAGATTTGTTCATTAGATGGTCATTTTTCAAAGGGAAAACTCATATAAAATGTGATACAGGGTACCCATAAATGAGCAAATTACTCAGCTAGCGTCTTGGTTGCGTTCACACAAATATAAAATCTTGTGATATCTGGTAAAATATCTGGTTTTGATGGACAGTATGATGAAGAGCAATTCATTTGTAAACAGAGGACAAGGATTGTGTCCTTGGTATTTGTTTCTATATCTATGGTGTTAACATGCAGTAACCAAACACTCCAAGCCTGGTTAGCCTCTGAAGGAATCTCTCTCTTTCTCTGCAACTAATTAGAAAGGGATGACATAACAAACTGGAGAGGATTCCCAAAGAGTAGGCAGGGTTTGGTTAAACAGGATCTTCCCTAGCAAAGGATTAGAGTTTTCAATTTGGCGTCTGTGTAATTAATGAATCCGCCAACCCAGCCCCCTATAAACTCTCTCTTTCACTCTTGCTCTCTCTCTCTCTCTCTCTCTCTCTCTCTCTCTCTCTCTCTCTCTCTCTCTCTCTCTCTCTCTCTCTCTCTCTCTCTCTCTCTCTCTCTCTCTCTCTCTCTCTCTCTCTCTCTCTCTCTCTCTCTCTCTCTCTCTCTCTCTCTCTCTCTCTCTCTCTCTCTCTCTCTCTCTCTCTCTCTCTCTCTCTCTCTCTCTCTCTCGGTGTGTGAGTTTGTATGTTTGTCATTAATTGGTATATTTCATCCCTTCCAATATTTCAAATCTCCCTGGGAGGTAATTAGAGAGTGGATGAATTTTGTTTTTGTGAAAAACTAATATCAAAGCAATGCTATAGGGTTGGGGACAGGTATAGCAGTGTGAGCATACGCTGATAATGTCTCAGTGATGGTTAGGGGTGAGCAGGACCTACGGGCCCTGGAGGCTAGTCTGCTGGTTTACGGGGGGTGTCTTCGACTAAGGTAAACCAAAAGTATGTGGACACCTGCTCATTGAACATCTCATTCCAGAATCCTGTGCATTAATATGGAGTTGGTCCCCCCTTTGCGAGTTGGTCCCCCTTTGCTGCTATAACAGCCTCCACTCTTCTGGGAAGGCTTTCCACTAGATGTTGGAACATTGCTGCGGGGACTTGCTTCCATTCAGCCACAAGAGCATTAGTGAGGTCGAGCACTGGTCTTGGACGACTAGGCCTGGCTCGCAGTCGGCGTTCCAATTCATCCCTAAGGTGTTCAATGGGGTTGAGGTCATGGCTCTGTGCAGGCCAGTCAAGTTCTTCCACACCGATCTCGACAAACCATTTCTATATGGAACTCGCTTTGTGCACGGGGGCATTGTCATACTGAAACAGGAAAGGGCCTTCCCCAAACTGTTGCCACAAAGTTGGAAGCACAGAATAGTCTACAATGTCATTGTATGCTGTAGCATTAAGATTCCCCTTCACTGGAACTAAGGGGCCTAGCCCGAACCATGAAAAACAGCCCCAGACCATTATTCCTCCTCTACCAAACTTTACAGTTGGCACTATGCATTCGGCCAGGAAGCGTTCTTCTGGCATCCGCCAAACCCAGATTCATCCGTCGGACTGCCAGATGGTGAAACGTGATTCATCACTCCAGAGAATGCGTTTCCACTGCTCCAGAGTCCAATGGCAGCTGGCATTACACCACTCCAGCTTACGCTTGGCATTGTGCATGGTGATGTTAGGCTTGTGTGCGGCTGGCCGGCCATGAAAACCCATTTCATGAAGCTCCCGACAAACAGTTATTGTGCTGACATTGCTTCCAGAGGCAGTTTGGAACTCGGTGGTGAGTGTTGCAACCAAGGACAGGCGTTTTTTACGCGCTATGTGCTTCAGCACTCGGCGGTCCTGTACTGTGAGTTTGTGTGGCCTACCACTTCGCGGCTGAGCCATTGTTTCTCCTAGACGTTTCCACTTCACAATAACAGCACTTATAGTTGACCGGGGCAGCTCTAGCAGGGCAGAAATTTGACGAACTAACTTGTTGGAAAGGTGGCATCCTATGACGATGCCACGTTGAAAGTCACTGAGCTCTTCGGTAAGGTCATTCTACTGCCAATGTTTGTCTATGGAGATCGCATGGCTGTGTGCTCGATTTTATTAACCTATCAGCAACGGGTGTGGCTGAAATAGCCGAATCCTCTAATTTGAAGGGGTGTCCACATACTTTTTTATATATAGTGTATCTTGTTCAACTTTGTAAAAGCTCAATATTGTTAATTGACTGAAAATAATTGGATGGTCTCTCACAGCACTTGGCAAAGCAATGTGATTCCTATGAAATAATAAAAGTGATGAAAAAAGTGAAAATGATGAAGCAGAGACCTTTTCCATTGTCTCTTTCTAAAAGAAAAGGCTACTGTGATGCGAGACTCTTTCACCTCTGTTTTGTTAAGACTGTTTTGTTATGACTTCTTTACTCAAGAGGAATGCTGATTTCTCACTCTCTCTCTCTCACCTCTCTCACTCTCCTCTCTCTCTCTCTCTCTCAGAAACAACAACAGATATGCAAATATTCCACACATTATTTGGCCTAGAATAGCTTACATACATTTGCACAACTGCTATTACAAAGGTGCTAATTAACACCAATGGAAGAGTGATTAGAAATATCTACTTTCAATCCAATTCACTGTTTTTCAAACAATCTACTCACATCTTTACACTCGCACAGCTTCTAAGGACTTATACATAAGCTTTAAAAACTCAATTTCATGTCCCCATGTCCATCAGTTCAGTTCTTATAGCCCTGGTGTGATCTGACGTATATTTCATGAGAAGATGATTGCAGAGGATTTCAAGCGTTACGTGTGCAAAGAATGAGTTGTTAATAGTGTCCATCTTAGTGGTTCATCTTAGGGACATCCATGATAGCGATGACAAGTTTAAAGTTGATAGGCCACTGTGGAGTGGATTGACAGTGGTTTAAATGGACACATACAATCTGATTTACTGCACAGGAGGTTGGTGGCAGCTTAACTGGGGAGGACAGGCTCGTGGTAATGGCTTGAGCGGAATGAGTGGAATGGTATCAAACACATGGTTTCTATGTGTTTGATGCCATTCCATTTGCTCCGTTCCAACCGTTATTATGAGCCGTCTTCCCTTCAGTAACCTCCACTGATCTACTGGTATGGTGTGGCAATCTTTGAATGCCTCAATGTTATTTTCTCAAACTCTTTAAGGACTATTGTCCAGAGACCAACATTTGGAATGAATAAGACTTTTAGTCCATGAGAAGTAGATTTCTTAAGCATTAGCATTACATAGTCAAAAAATGTATTGTTAATAGTTTCCTTATTTTTGAAGATATCAATGCAAAATGTAACATGGTTCATCATGGTAATGGCTTTGATGACCCTTAAAGTTTCAAGTTGATAGGCCATTGTGGAGTGGATTTAACGAAGGATTTAAATGGACACGTGAAATCAGATTTCTGGATTTATTAATAACTCAGACATCTCTTAACCAATCCCCTAGCTTTTCTCAAACTAAGTTAAGATATGTACCATTGGCCTACATGATGTTATTTGGACCTATGGTTCATGAGAATATGTTTTTCAAAGACGGACCTTATGGCTCCTTGAGGCAAATTTGTTCAGCATGAGGAAACACACCTACATACAAAGTTTCAAACGGAGCGACGGATATGAGGGTTTAAGTGTGACTGCTTATAGAAACGCCACCTAAAGGCCAATCAGTGCAAAAAGAATTGAACAAGTTACTCATGGCCTCTAGTTTCTGTGTGCCAAATTAGAAAAACATGTACCAGACTATGCTTGAGTTATTTGACCAGCTTTGCTGTGAACTCCCAATTATAATTTTGGGAGTGCTTATATTTATTCAAACCAGCAACCTTTCAGTTACTGGCCCAACACTCTAACCTTGTGGCTACCCCCATACCTTTGCCTCAGGGTCAGGATGGATGTATTGTAGCCATGCTAAAACAACCATTTACTTCTCCTGTCTTAATTTGTCCCAGCTTTTAAGACAGGAGAAGATATACTACCTCCAGAGTGGCACAGTGGTCTAAGGCACTGCATCGCAGTGCTAGCTGTGCCACTACAGATCCTGGTTCGAATCCAGGCTCTGTCGTAGCCGGCCGCGACCAGGAGACCCATGGGGCGGCGCACATTTGGCCCAGTGTCATCCAGGGTAGGGGAGGGAATGGCTCTCAGGGATGTTGGTAGAGCATGGCGTTTGCAACGCCAGGGTTGTGGGTTTGATTCCCACGGGGGGCCAGTATAAAAAATTATAATGTATGCACTCACAAACTGTAAGTCGCTCTGGATGAAAGCGTCTGCTAAATGACTAAATTGTAAAAATCAAAGGTAAAAGTTACAACTTCAGAGGGAGGATGTTGTCCTGCGAACATCCTGTCTCATTCTTTGCTTTAACAAAAACTGCACTCATGTTTTATTAAATACATTTTATTGTTGAGGAATGCAAAGCTTTCACAGCAGTCTTTGATGTTCAGACCAATTTCACAATGTCAGCTTTGATACTAATTACACATAACTTTGCGCGATAGTTCTGCATTTAACCTTGTTTAATTGCAATGGAGGTGGACTTCTTTTGAGGGTTTACATATTTTGTTCATGCAGAGTTGTTCACATATTCCTTTAGACTGTGAGACTTTCATAGTTTTCTTATGCATTGTTTCTGAGTGTGGTTATGAGAGCTATGTTTTACAGTAAGTGAGGCATTCCTTTAAACATGAAGGAATTCCTTTTAAGTGTAGATCCATGGACTCCAGAACCGCTGAACGCATCTGATAACGCCAGAGTTAGAATGAGGCTAGCAGGAGTTACATGAATGTAATAAATTGATTATAAATTGATTAATGAGATAGCGAACTGTGTTGGTTTTCAATGTAGCCAGCATTTTTAGATTCAGTGTTTTCTTATATAAGCTCAATTAGACACATGTAGCTGTTGCTGGGTGTGATTGCACTCCGACCTTAGTGAAGGGCTCACTGCATATGTATATGTAACACAATGTAATCATCACCAGCGTATATGCAAATGAATACAAAACTTTTGACACTTTGATATCTTCTTGTAGCCATATGCTTGCAGTTTCAAAAGCAGAAGATGTTGCCAATCTAGATGAATTGTAGGTACATACAAAAGGCTTTAGGTTGTCCCTTTCAAGCATGCCTCCTATTCTCTCCAGCACAATCTGAACCTTTACACTAACACATGATGGTTTACAGGTCTGAACACTACAACCACAGTCTATAGTGTTGCATCACCCTGTACAATAAGCTGGGTCTGCATTGTGCCAGGTGATTCAATCTTATTGTATTGCCTCACATTACATCGATCTTATAAAACATATACCATGCAGGACCTTGCTGAGTGGCCTCATCCCCTCTCAGTGTGTTTGTATATTACGTTCTCCGGTCGCGACATGGTGACTGGCTGCACGTGTCTCTGTACATTCAACGTCTGTATCTCAGCCTTGGAGTCTGAATGGAGCTATCTGTGTGTGCACTGAACTAAGTATTCGATACGGTCAACAACATCCAGGATTTTAATGAGTCATGTCTGTATTGAAAAAAAAGTTTCATATCAAAATAGTCTTACCGGTTATAAAATATTGAATATAACTGGTGAAAAGTGAATACGGGAATATATTACAGAAGTTTTTTGTCTGTTTCCCGTGTTTTTAGTTTTTGTAGAGAGAAGCCTATGGCAATGGTAAACCAACCTACAGATCTACAGTCTTTTATGAAGACGAAGGAAGGGAACAGTTCTGTAGGGCCTGTGTGCATATAGAGAACTGAAGTTCCAGTATAAGCACAGGCTACATTGATATGCTAGTCAGAACAACTCAATGGATGCATCCCAAATGGTACCCTATTCCTCTAGGGCCCTAGTCGAAACCATTTGGAACGTACTCAATGCCTATGCAGCCGGATGCATCCTGTTGTGTAAACATATCTTTATTGGATTAACAACATCTATGCTTGGCAGAAAACTAATGTTGCTTTAATATGATGAGGACAATGTAAATGACCTTGGACAGACCCTTTCAAATGCTGACAAAGGTAAATGTCAAACTACTAGACTTTAATTAAATTGACGGCAATGACGCACTCCCTGTATTACTGAGAACTAATCATCATAATGCAAATATCTGAAACTTTGTCATTAGTCCTTATTCAAATGCACATGGGAAAAATTCTAAATGTTTTACGTGTTCATAAATGTACATGTGTACATTCAAATTGATTTCCAATGCTTAACACAGAAACAAAAACAATGTGATCGAAAAGCTTTGGTCTGCATCCTAAATGGCACCCTCTCCCTATGGGCCCTGGTCAAAAAAAGAGCATTACTTAGGAAACTATTTGGAACACATCCATGGACTCCCAAAGCCATACATCAACAGGTGATCAATGAGGCTCAGGTTGATCACAGGCCATTGATCTTAATGGCAATTACTGTACTGGGTATCTATGTGGACCACACTTCCTCACGTCCTTCTCTTTAACCTTGTGGCTCTGACGGAGGAAGGGAGTGTGGCACATGGCCATGCAATAATCGAACTGTATCTCATGCAAATGACCGTCCTCCCCCATTCCCCATTACAATCTCTCTGGTCTGAGATATGATTATGAGTCTGCATAAATTAGGCACACAGAGGTCTGCAGACCAGGGCTTATTCCGACTGAAGGATTGGGTTATGATCGATTACACACAATGTAGCCATTGGTCTTTCAGTGGAATTGGCACAGCAACAACAAACAAATCAAATGTGTAGTTGAGTTCCAGGAAGTGAGGTCTGGCTTTTGATTTATTTTGATATGGATGGAGTTAGTTACCTGAGGATCTTCACTTTAGACTTTCAAGGGAGATTTCTAAGAGAGGATCTGTCCAGAAAAGGGACAAGAATAAGATGTTGATGTATGGCCAGTCCTGGCTAAATTCCCAATCTGGCCATTATAACATCATGGCCACCTAATCATCCACAGCTTCCAATTGGCTCATTCATTCCCCCTCCTCTCCACTATAACTATTCCACAGGTCGTTGCTGTAAATGAGAATAAGGTCAAATAAGGGTCAAATAAAAAAATACTTTAATAAATGTATAATATAAAATAAACATATCACATTTACATAAGTATTCAGACCCTTTACTCAGTACTTTCTTAAAGCAACTTTGGCATCGATTACAGCCTCGAGTCTTATTGGGTATGACACTACAAGCTTGGCACACCTGTATTTGGGGATTTTCTCCCATTCTTCTCTGCAGATCCTCTAACGCTCTGTCAGGTTTTATGGGCAGCGTTGCTGAACAGCTATTTTCAGTTCTCTCCAGAGATATTCGATCTGGTTCAAGTCCGGGCTCTGGCTGGGCCACTCAAGGACATTCAGAGACTTGTCCTGAAGCCACTCCTGCGTTGTCTTAGGGTCGCTGTCCTGTTGGAAGGTGAACCTTCGCCCCATTCTGAGGTCCTGAGCAGGTTGTCATCAAGGATCTCTCTGTACTTTGCTCCATTCATCTTTGCCTCAATCCTGACTAGTCTCCCAGTCCCTGCCACTGAAAAAAATCCCCACAGCATGATGCTGCCACCACCATGCTTCACCATAGGGATGGTGCCAGTTCCTCCAGACGTGACGCTTGACATTCAGGCCAAGGTGTTCAATCTTGGTTTCATCAGACCAGAGAATCTTGTTTCTTATGGTCTGAGAGTCTTTACGTGCCTTTTGGCAAACTCCAAGTGGGCTGTCATGTGCCTTTTACTGAGGAGTGGCTTTCATCTGGCCACTCTACCATAAAGGCCTGATTGGTGGAGTGCTGCAGAGCTGGTTGTCCTTCTGGAAGGTTCTCCCATCTCCACAGAGGAACTGTAGAGCTCTGTCAGAGTGACCATCGGGTTCTTGGTCACCTCCCTGACCAAGGCCCTTCCCCACCGATTGCTCAGTTTGGCCGGGCGGCCAGCTCTAGGAAGAGTCTTCGTGGTTCCAAACTTCTTCCATTTAAGAATGATGGAGGTCACTGTGTTCTTGGGGACCGTCAATGCTGCAGAAATGTTTTGCTACCCTTCCCCAGATCTGGCCCTCAACACAATCCTGTCTCGGAGCTCTACTGACAATTCCTTCGACCTCATGGCTTGGTTTTTGCTTTGACATGCACTGTCAACTGTGGAAGTTATATAGACAGGTGTGTGCCTTTCCCAATCATGTCCAATGAATTGAATTTACCACAGGTGGACTCCAATCAAGTTGTAGAAACATCTCAAGGATGATCAATGGAAACAGGATGCACCTGACCTCAATTTTGTGTCTCATAGCAAAGGGTCTGAATACTTATGTAAATAAGGTATTTCTGTTTTTTGCTGGTAATAAATTTGAAAAAATGTCTAAAAACCAGTTTTCGCTTTGTCATTATGGGGTATTGTGTGTAGATTACTGAGGATTTTTATTTATTTAATCCATTTTAGAATAAGGCTGTAAAGTAACAAAATGTGGAAAAAGTCAAAGGGTCTGAATACTTTCCGAAGGCACTGTACATGACAGCAACATGAGGTATCAACTGTGGCAGGGAGGATACAGAACAGACACATACAGTACATGACCAAAGGTATGTGGACACCTGCTCATCGAACATCTCATTCCAAAATCATGGGCATTGACATGGAGTTGGTCCCCCCTTTGCTGCTATAACAGCCTCCACTCTTCTGGGAAGGCTTTCCAATAGATGTTGGAACTTTGCTGCGGGGACTTGCTTCCATTCAGCCACAAGAGCATTAGTGAGGTCGGGCACTGATGTTGGGCGATTAGTCGGCGTTCCAATTCATCCCAAAGGTGTTCGATGGGGTTGAGGTCAGGGCTTTGTGCAGGCCAATCAAGTTTTTCCACACCGATCTCGACAAACCATTTCTGCTCGGCCATGGAAACCTATTTCATGAAGCTCCTGACGAACAGTTCTTGTGCTGACGTTGCTTCCAGAGGCAGTTTGGAACTTGGTAGTGGGTGTTGCAACCGAGGATAGACGATGTTTACGTGCTATGCGCTTCAGCACTCGGCAGTCCCGTTCTTTGAGTTTGTGTGGCCTACCACTTCGTGGCTGAGCCGTTGTTGCTCCTAGACGTTTCCACTTCTCAATAACAGCACTTACAGTTGATCGGTGCAGCTCTAGCGGGGTAGAAATTTGACGAACTGACTTGTTGGAAAGTTGGCATCCTATGACGGTGCCATGTTGAAATTCACTGAGCTCTTCAGTAAGGCCATTCTACTGCCAATGTTTGTCTATGGAGATTGCATGGCTGTGTGCTCAATATTATATACCTGTCGGCAACGGGTGTGGCTGAAATAGCCGAATCCACTAATTTGAAGCCATGTTCAAATACCTGTGTACATATGGTGTAGTTTAAAAGCCAGAATGACCTTTGACCTCTGTACTATGTTGGTTCAAAGCTTCAGCATGTCTCGCCACATGAAAGCATCACTGGGATGCTCCATTTATCATTTAAACATATTTGTCACATTATTTATGAGAAATGTATGGATGATTGTATTTTTTGTTTTCCAATGCTCCTGCCTTGATTGTATTTGTGTCTCTAACTTTTAGTGTAATTGCTGCTGGTCTTGTCTTGAAGGGCACCCTTGAAAGCGAGACCTTGGTCTCAATGGGATTCCCTGCTTAATTAAATGTTAAATAAATGTTTTAATGAAAATGAAAAATGACTTTCTCAATGGAGTTCAGTGGCAGTGGGGCATGGCAGCGTACGCAACATTAATTATTATAGGTTCTGACTGGGGCTGTGGCTGGGGCTAGGGCTGGGTCTGGGGCCCATGCATGTGCATTGTCATGTCATCCTATAGTGGGAACCAGAACCACCTAAAGCTAACCTCCTGACTTAGAGCAGCAGAACTGTTAGAGGGCTTAGAATAAAGAGAATATATCTTAATTAAACTTTCACTGGGCACAAAAAAAAAAAAAAAAAAACTGGCCAGCCCCCACTATACCAATCCCAGAGTGCTGGTATTTTATCTGCGGAAAATCTATGGTTGGCCAGCCAGACCCAGAACATTTACATCACTCTGGTAGATTTAGGGCAGTTGAGGTATTATATATAAATGAGTACAGTAAAGACTAGTTGGAGACTGACATAACAGCAAGCATTCACAAATCTGCATCCCAAATGGCCCCCTATTCCCTATGTAGTGCACTACTTTTGACCAGAGCCCATAGGGAACTATATAGGGAATATGATCTATTTGGGATTATAGCCAAAATCAGCTCAAAGTGTCTAAAAAGCAGTGGTGAGCTGTCACTATGTAGTCAGACCAGTTTGATGTGAACCTGGTTCACCAGGGCTTAGGCCTCAATCCTCTTCCAGCTGTCAGAACCATTGTGTTGGTTCTGTCTGACAGGAATATCTTATAGCTTTTCACTGGGCTCATACTGCTGCAGCAACTGAGTCAGTAAACAGGTGAATATTTCCCAAGCTTTTGATGGCTTTGAGTTATTTCTGTAGTCATGGGTTTGTTTTGTTTTGTTTTGATGAGTCAGAAGCTAATTCCCGAACTGCGTAAAACATCCAAATTGAATGTGTCGCCTCGTAATCTCTTCTCAGTCCCCTCCCTTCTTTCTACCCTCAGCACTTCAATCAAATCCTTTAAGACACCTGAGAGGAAGAACAGTAATACTATGCAACTTCAGCCCAAGTTCAGAACAGATCGTTTCCTTGTCGCTATACAGCACCTAGTATCAGCTACTCATAAATCATTTAGTAATTATGCCAGTCATTTTCTATACTTAACCATTCATGGCAGCATATAAATACACTGGCAATGTGCCCACAGTTCTTAGTTTCATCACTGCTGAAAAAAACGTCAATTTTCATGAAATAGTTTCTTGGCCAAATACATGTCCAACTGTGTTTCTAGAAAATAATTTAGATTAGTTAAGGGAACTATTTTTTTCAAGTTTAATGATCTTTGCAATTTATTGTCCATTTACTTTGAATTAAAGTGGGAAATGTCTGACGTATTAAATCCATAAAGGACCAAGGAGCTGCTCCCATATATTTTCTGGACTATTATTTCTCTAAATGTTTTATATAAATTCCCTCCAGAATTATACTGTATGATTTTGTCTTTTCTTTTCAGATGGTATCCATTTAGAAGAGTAAGGAAAAAAAATCTTTACTTCCAGTTCGTGATATATGATATAGGTCGACTTTATAGACTATTGTATTTCACATAGGATGAATGTTAAAATGTCTCTCATTTATACGTCAAAAGTATTCAGTCTTTTCTGTTTTTAGTAAAGGAATACAGCATGTACCAGCAGCAAGTCAAAATATGAAAGAATATTGAAAGACCTCATTTTCAACAATGTTACAGGGTAATGTATTTTAATTTAATAAAAAATAAATGTATTGTTAACACACATTTTCTTTTGTAGACAATAACCCACAACCTTGGTGTTTCCAGCGCAATACTTTAGCCAACTATACTGCTATATCAAATCAAATCAAATCAAATCAAATGTATTGGTCACATACACATGGTTAACAGACTATTACAGAATACTGTTAAATACTGTCTGGCTGCTTGGGCTTTGGTCTTGGGTGGCAAATTGAAAAGTAGAGTTGTGGATCCTTGCTTGTTAAAGGAAAATTCCATCCCAAAACTATTTATTGGTATTTGTTTCATTAGTCCATTGTTGATACAGTCCCAAAATGTTTTGTATGTCAGCAATCAAGTTTTCAAGACATATAACTTTCAAAGTACATAAATTAAGCCGGTATCATGCATGTTGCATCATCATACTGGCTATATTTATGTACTTTGAAAGTTATATATCTTGAATGCAACAAATGTGGGACTATATCAACAGTGGACTAATGAAACAAATACCAAAAGATAGTTTTTGGGTGGAGTTTTCCTTAAGTGTAGGGGCCAATCTCATCTCATTGGCACTGGCTGTGTCCCAAATGACACCCTATTCCAAATATAGTGCACTACTTTTGACCAGATCTGTATGGGCCCTGGTCAAAAGTAGTGCACTATAAAGGGAATAGGGTGTCATTTGGGATTCAAGCTCTGTGTTTCATTCCTTTACTGCCCCAGCCGTCAGACCCCAGCACCCACTCTGTGCCACGCTCCCTGCCCACTACCAGTCTAGCTTTACCAAGCCAATCTGTCTTCATACTTTGACGCTAAAAGTTGCCGACACGCAGAGCTGCAATTAAACAGGTGCTATAGTAGCAGCACACACACACACAGGAAGCACAGTGGTCTGGAAACTAGGAGAATAACAACTTTTTGGGAGTCTGTTGCTTTGAGTTTTATTGTAGTGTATTTTTAAATCATATTATTCTGTGGAATAGTCCAGTGGGTTGTTTTTAGTAATATTCTGGTTGGTTCAAACTGTACTGTTAGTCTCATGGGAACACTGAAATAAAATTCCTCTCTCTTCCTCTTTGGTCATAAGGGATGGCATGCTGTAGAGGGCAGGATTCCCAGATAGTAAGTCGGTGGAGTATATAGAAGATTAATGTATTAATATTGAATGGAGAGACTTGGGTCTCAAAATGCCATGAAACCCTAGTGATATACAGTGAGGGAAAAGCGTATTTGATCCCCTGCTGATTTTGTACATTTGCCCACTGACAAAGAAATGATCAGTCTATAATTTTAATGGTAGGTTTATTTGAACAGTGAGAGAAAGAAAAACGCATGTCAAAAATGTTATAAATTGATTTGCATTTTAATGAGGGAAATAAGTATTTGACCCCCTCTCAATCAGAAAGATTTCTGGCTCCCAGGTGTCTTTTATACAAGTAACGAGCTGAGATTAGGAGCACACTCTTAAAGGGAGTGCTCCTAATCTCAGCTTGTTACCTGTATAAAAGACACCTGTCCACAGAAGCAATTAATCAATCAGATTCCAAACTCTCCACCATGGCCACCTCGTGGAGTTGCAATGATCATGAGAACGGTGAGGAATCAGCCCAGAACTACACAGGAGGATCTTGTCAATGATCTCAAGGCAGCTGGGACCATAGTCACCAAGAAAACAATTGGTAACACACTACGCCGTGAAGGACTGAAATTCTGCAGCGCCCGCAAGGTCCCCCTGCTCAAGAAAGCACATATACAGTGCCGTCTGAAGTTTGCCAATGAACATCTGAATGATTCAGAGGAGAACTGGGTGAAAGTGTTGTGGTCAAATGAGAACAAAATTGAGCTCTTTGGCATCAACTCAACTCGCCGTGTTTGGAGGAGGAGGAATGCTGCCTATGACCCCAAGAACACCATCCCCACCGTCAAACATGGAGGTGGAAACATTATGCTTTGGGGGTGTTTTTCTGCTAAGGGGACAGGACAACTTCACTGCATCAAAGGGACGATGGACGGGGCCATGTACCGTCAAATCTTGGGTGAGAACCTCCTTCCCTCAGCCAGGGCATTGAAAATGGGTTGTGGATGGGTATTCCAGCATGACAATGACCCAAAACACACGGCCAAGGCAACAAAGGAGTGGCTCAAGAAGAAGCACATTAAGGTCCTGGAGTGGCCTAGCCAGTCTCCAGACCTTAATCCCATAGAAAATCTGTGGAGGGAGCTTAAGGTTCGAGTTGCCAAACGTCAGCCTCGAAACCTTAATGACTTGGAGAAGATCTGCAAAGAGGAGTGGAACAAAATCCCTCCTGAGATGTGTGCATACCTGGTGGCCAACTACAAGAAACGTCTGACCTCTGTGATTGCCAACCAGGGTTTTGCCACCAAGTACTAAGTAATGTTTTGCAGAGGGTTCAAATACTTATTTCCCTCATTAAAATGCAAATCAATTTATAACATTTTTGACATGCGTTTTTCTGGATTTTTGTTGTTGTTATTCTGTCTCTCACTGTTCAAATAAACCTACCATTAAAATTATAGACTGATCATGTCTTTGTCATTGGGAAAACGTACAAAATCAGCAGGGGATCAAATACTTTTTTTCCCTCACTGTAGAATGGATGAACAAGAGCAGAGCAGCTGCTGCCTGTCCGTGGCTTTCAGAATAAACTGTGACTTCTTTACTTCCAGTGAGAAATGGTGTCAATTTTATCTCTCCCCGATGTTTAAACTTTAGAGACAATCTTTCAGTTGTAAAATATAGTTTTCATAAAAGCCTTTTCAGCGTTTCAGTGGTAAATTTAGACCTGTGAACTTTGCGTTCTCACTATACTGACTGATGTCACTTTCGATACTTTCTGACGCAGAGGAGAATAAATTGCTGGCGACCTGATAACACCGTCTGATGGCGATTTGCTCTGACAGTAATTTGTGATCGGAGCATTCAACACTTTTTTCCCAGGATTTAGTCTGTGCCTGCGTCTATGGGTTGGACTGTAGAGAGAGGACATTATCTTCTATGGTTACATCTCATATTTAGAGACTGTCACAGCTCTGCCACGCCCACCTGTCCCCCTGTTAATACACCTCTAGGTAGAGGAGGTGGATAAGCGCCTGAAGGTGCGGTTCATATTGTAGTCCTCTATGGAACATATTAAAATACCTCCACCGTGTTGTTCTAGTATCACTTGTTTACTCTACTGAAATAAATATTGTATTTCTCTTCACTGTCATTGGGGTTGTGCAAATTTCATAAATACTCTCAGCACTCCATAGATATCAACTGTCAGTGCTCCATAGGTAACAACTCTCAGCGCTCCATAGGTAACAACTCTCAGCGCTCCATAGGTAACAACTCTCAGCGCTCCATAGGTAACAACTCTCAGCGCTCCATAGGGATCCTTAATTCCACTGTACACAAAGCCTACGTTTACACAATAAACATTAATCCTCTGTGAAATCCATTTTTCAAAAGCGTGGTAGAATCAGATACAGACAGGCAGACAGACAGACAGGCAGGCAGGCAGGCAGGCAGGCAGACAGACAGACAGACAGACAGACAGACAGACAGACAGACAGACAGACAGACAGACAGACAGACAGACAGACAGACAGACAGACAGACAGACAGACAGACAGACAGACAGACAGACAGACAGACAGACAGACAGACAGACAGACAGACAGACAGACAGGCAGACAGACAGGCAGACAGTCAGACAGACAGACAGAGCGGATAGAGAGTTTATTTATTTAACCTTTACGTGGACAGGGAGTCATGTTGAGACCAAGGTCTCTTTTACAGATGAGCCCTGTATCAAATATACACATCAATATACACTATACACATCAATATACACTATACACATCAATATACACTATGCACATCAATATACACATCAATATACACTATACACATCAATTTAAACTATACACATCAATATACACATCAATATACACTATACACATCAATATACACATCAATATACATTATACACATCAATATACACATCAATATACACTATGCACATCAATATACACTATACACATCTATATAAACTATACACATAACTATACACATCAATATACACTATAAACATCAATATACACATCAATGTACACATCAATATACACTATACACATAAATGTACACATTAATATACACTATACACATCAATATACACATCAATATACACTATACACATCAATTTACACTATAAACAGCAATATACACATCAATATACACTATACACATCAATATACATATCAATATACACATCAATATACACATCAATATACACTAGGCAATATACAATATACACTATGCAAGACCCATGGGGCGGCGCACAATTGGCCCAGTGTCGTCCAGGGTAGGGGAGGGAATGGCCGGCAGGGATGTAGCTCAGTTGGTAGAGCATGGCGTTTGCAACGCTAAGGTTGTGGGTTCAATTCCCACGGGGGGCCAGTATGAAAAAAAAATAATATAAATATATATATATATATATATATATATATATATATATATATATATATAAAATAATGTATGCACTCACTAATTGTAAGTCGCTGGATAAGAGCGTCTGCTAAATGACTAAAATGTAAAAAAAAAAATGCACTACACTATACACATCTATATAAACTATACAGATCAATATACACTATAAACATCAATATACACTATACACATCAATATACACTATGCACATTAATGTACACATGAATATACACTATACACATCAATATACACTATACACATCAATATGTACTCTACATATCAATATACACTATCCACATCAATACACTTTACACATCTATATGCACATCACTATACACTTTACACATCAATATACACATCAATATAGACTGTACACATCAATATACAAATCAATACACCAAAAAAACACAATCATAGAAAAACAAACCAATTCTTCAGTAAAACGGTCCTCAATCAGCCGACTGAATTGCCCTAGAGGCACCAACTCTTCCAATTTTATAGAGCTTTAGAGATAAAACAAATAGATGATGATTAGAGAGAGAGAGCGAGAGAGAGAGAGAGAGAGAGAGAGAGAGAGAGAGAGAGAGAGAGAGAGAGAAAAGAGAAAGAGGAAGATTTGTGTGTGTCTATAAAGGTCCATGGTTTGGATAGAATCAGAGTGCATTGCACCCAGCTGGCAGGCTAAGTATGCCTCCCTTGCTCACGGCCAAGATTGATCTTTGTCAGAGCTGAAGAAATTCTCATTGTTTCCGAGCAGGCAGTCCATTTATTTGAAGCCTTGCACATGCTCCAACCCACAGAGGAGAGATTTAAAAGGGACCTATAAACCCAGAGAAGATTGAAATGTCTGTGTGTTCAGTGTGTTCAGTGTGTTCGGAATGTGTGTGTGTGTGTGTGTGTGTGTGTGTGTGTGTGTGTGTGTGTGTGTGTGTGTGTGTGTGTGTGTGTGTGTGTGTGTGTGTGTGCATGCGTGCGTGCGTGGACGTGTTTAACCAGAAGTCCCCACAAGAATAGTAAACGAGCAAAGATTTGACCAACTGGGGACATTTTGTTGGTCCCCACCAGGTCAAATGCTATTTCTAGGGGGCTTAGGGTTAAGGTTAGAATTAGTTTTAGGCTTAGAATTAGAATTAGGTTTAGGGTTAGGAGCTAGCGTTAGGTTTAGGGTTAGAGTTTAGGTTAGGTTTTGGGGTTAAGGTTAGGGTTAGGGTTAGGGTTACGGTTAGAGTAAGGCAATAATTCACAATATTACGAATTTACAATATTGTACAAAATGATCAAATCCGTCTAAGCCATCTTTGCTTCACTTCTACAAAGACAGGGTCATAGAATATATCTGCAGCTTAGTACACAAATCCTCAATGCCAGACAGTGAGTCATAGAGAGGAGTGCTGAAGAGAAGTGTCTGCCCTGTCTGACGGCCTTATTATCTTATCACCTTCTCTTTCCAGTACAAATGAGTGCCGATGTGACTCAGCTGAAAGGAAATATGGATGCGTCCCAAACGGCGCCTTATTTCCCTACATAGTACACTGCTTTTGACAAGAGCCCTATGGGCCCTGGTAAAAAATAGTGCAATATAAAGGGAAAAGGGTGCCATTTTGGATACATCCACATCGTGAGAAGAACACTGAATGATGAATAAACGCCGTTGCTGTTAATCATCACCGTTATATAATGGAGCTGACAAGCTGAAAGTAAATCATATGAAATGTCCATTTCATTCAGATTACAGTAAAGAATATGCCATGTTATGATCTGCCATTTTCTCTATGAGGCATCAATGGATGGTCCTTTTGCTGGGAGAAAAATGTCTCCCTATCATTTCTAGCACAAGCGATAATAACCCTATAGATGAGAAGACTTGTCATTACAAAGCTACTATGACCAACGTTCTACATCTATATTATGTACACAATGCTATGTCGTAGTGAAAGCGGCTTATCATTCTCTGTCCCCAACATCAAATAGAAACTCGGCAGACGTTTTAAACTACTGGCCAGAGTGAAACAGGCCCCTTTTAGATTCACAGAAAAAAATTATGCGTTATTCAAAGTGTAGCAGAATTAACCTGAGGTGTGATTGTGTGCATCATCACCACCTGCTTTGAACACTACGTCCGCATCCTAAATGGTACCCTATTCCTTATATAGTGCACTACTGTTGACAATGACTGTGGTCCAAAAAAAAGTTGTGATGGTTTATTCGAGTAAAGGAAAGCTCCGGTTGTGTCCCCAGTGGCATCCTATTCCCTACACAGAGCACTACTTTTGCACAGGGCCAATTTTCCCTGTGGGCCCTGGTCAAAAGTAGTGCGCTATGTAGGGAATAGGATGCCACTGGGGACGCATCCTCTGTCCTTCATTGGAATTGTGAGACACTTCAACGAGACCCTGAAATCAGAAACGGCTTAACTAATTCTACTTAACTGGAATGCATCAACACTAACAAACATACACTATGATGGTTTAAAGTGTTAATGTTCATATACAGGGAAAATAGGGAACAGAGTTATACCATGCAGCAACTGAATTATACGCTAAGGGTATACACACAATGACAAAAAACAGCTGACAAACTTTAATCAAGAGTTTGAAGCTTTACTGTGTGCCTGGAAATAATAGATTATAGAGTTATCAGTTAGTTCCATCTGTATTCTGTTGGGAATATCACATCTGTTTTTTTTATAGTTTTATTTCTTAGTTTTCTTAACAGAGAGTATAGCTTACATAATGGGCCTGTGATCAAATTAATGACATTCACAGAGAATCTCTTCTTTCGTCAACGGTACGGTGGGTGGAGGGATGCGGTAATTAAGTCATTTAATTTTTCATGGCTCGGCGTATAGAAAAACATCAACCTGCAGTCTCTTTATTCAGCGGAATCGCAGTCTGTGTACTCTAATAAAGAAGAGCAGAATATGAAGAAGATGAATACAAAGATGAAAAATAAAACAACAACTCTGAAGGAGGACATAAAGGGAGTGGATATAATCAATTATTTATTTAAAAAACGAGAGAAAGTCAAAGACTTGGAGAGAACATATGCAACAGAATAGCACTGATAGGGTCATGTGTAATGGCCAGAATAGAATAGGATAGCATAGGCATCATAATGAAGACGTGGGTAAAATATATCACCACATATGATGGTGAACGTGCTACTTATTCCTGACTTATGGCTTCGTGAATCTGAGTTGAGGGCCAAAAAGAGGGCAGCACCTTTTCTGCTGCAGAAGCTTTGACTGTTTTAGTTTGATCATTCATCACAGGGTAATGAGGTGCCCTTTTTATGCCAGACTAAAAACAAACCACAATGAAACAGCCAGGGTGAAGGTGGAAGAGAAGGGAAGCCATGCAAATATGTCGGATTCACTCATTTGAAATAATATGGCTAAGCTTTTCAGCAAGAGACCCTACGCAACATTGATCTAGAGAAAAAAAAGTTGTACTATTTCAGTCCGTTGTCAAGGCCTTAGGTAAAAAGATGAGAACATCTGTGACCCATATTCATCAGTGGTCAAATGGACAAAACCCTCAGAGTACACAGTAGGGATGAGCAAACTTCAACTCTTTTTCCTTATCCAACCTTTGTATGACAGACAATGCTTTGGGATGAAAATTATGCTGAGCATATGTCTGTCTGTTTTGTCCGGGGAGAGGACAGAAATCCCACCTGTCTGGCAGAGTACTTGATGATTCTAGTGAATTTGGCTTAGTTCCCCTGGTCAGTTTCCAGAACTACCGGTCAAGTCCCGGGGCTAAACTCCACACAAAAACACACAAATGCACACACACACTGCTGGCACTGAGTCAGTCTGCCACACCTGCTGTTAGCTGCCTCACACACCACAGACTGATCTATGTCAACAAGACTAAGAAGATGTATGTCAGTGTCTACTTCATCAGAGTCACCAAGTTGCCATTGCTATTGGTCACTTATCACAGTAAGGAGCCTGGAGTTTCTCCTGACTGGTACAATTGACTTGCTCTATTCATGGTCTATTCCAGAACCCCTCATGGACTACTTTGAATAACAGCTCTGTAATTTCACTCCAATTACAGGAACATGTCCCTGTGTCAGGCTGTGGAGCTGAATAACACGACACACACAACAAATCAAATCAAATCAAATGTTATTTGTCACATGCGCCGAATACAACAGGTGTAGACCTTACACTGAAATGCTTACTTACAAGCCCTTAACCAACAATGCAGTTTTAAGAAAGAATACCAAAATAAAAGTAACAAATAATTAAAGAGCAGCATTAAAAATAACAATAGCGAGGCTATATACAGGGGGTACCGGTACCCAGTCAATGTGCAGGGGCACCGGTTAGTCAAGGTAATTGAGGTAATATGTACATGTAGGTAGAGTTATTAAAGTTGCATAGATAATAAACAGAGAGTAGCAGCAGCATAAAAGAGGGGGGGATGCTCTGGGTAGCCATTTGATTAGATGTTAAGGAGTCTTATGGCTTGGGGGTAGAAGCTGTTTTGAAGCCCCTTGGACCTAGACTTGGCGCTCCGGTACCGCTTGCTGTGCGGTAGCAGAGAGAACAGTTTATGACTAGTGTGGCTGGAGTCTGACTATTTTTAGGGCCTTCCTTTGACACCACCTGGTATAGAGGTCCTGGATGGCAGGAAGCTTGGCCCCAGTGATGTACTGGGCCGTACGCACTACCCTCTGTAGTGCCTTGCGGTCGGAGGTCGAGCAGTTGCCATACCAGGCAGTGATGCAACCAGTCAGGATGCTCTTGATGGTGCAGCTGTAGAATCTTCTGAGGATCTGAGGACCTATGCCAAATCTTTTCAGTCTCCTTAGGGGGAATAGGTTTTGTCGTGCCATCTTCACGACTGTCTTGGTGTGCTTGGACCATGTTAGTTTGTTGGTGATGTGGACACCAAGGAACTTGAAGCTCTCAACCTGCTCCACTACAGCCCCGTTGATGAGAATGGGGGCGTGCTCGGTCCTCTTCTTTTTCCTGTAGTCCACAATCATCTCCTTTGTCTTGATCACATTGAGGGAGAGGTTGTTGTCCTGGCACCATACGGCCAGGTCTCTGACCTCCTCCCTATAGGCTGTCTCACTGTTGTCAGTGATCAGGCCTACCACTGTTGTGTCATCGGCAAACTTAATGATGGTGTTGGAGTCGTGCATGGCCATGCAGTCGTGAGTGAACAGGGAGTACAGGAGGGGACTGAGCACGCACCCCTGAGGGGCCCCCGTGTTGAGGATCAGCGTGGCGGATGTGTTGTTACCTACCCTTACCACCTGGGGGCGGCCCGTCAGGAAGTCCAGGACCCAGTTGCAGAGGAAGGTGTTTAGTCCAAGGGTCCTTAGTTTAGTGATGAGCTTTGAGGGCACTATGGTGTTGAACGCTGAGCTGTAGTCAATGAATAGCATTGTCACATAGGTGTTCCTTTTGTCCAGGTGTGAAAGGGCAGTGTGGAGCGCAATAGAGATTGCATCATCTGTGGATCTGTTGGGGCAGTATGCAAATTGGAGTGGGTCTAGGGTTTCTGGGATAATGGTGTTGATGTGAGGCATGACCAGCCTTTCAAAGCACTTCATGACTACAGACGTGAGTGCTACAGGTCGGTAGTCATTTAGGCAGGTTACCTTAGTGTTCTTGGTCACAGGGACTATGGTGGTCTGCTTGAAACATGTTGGTATTACAGACTCAGACAGGGAGAGGTTGAAAATGTCAGTGAAGACACTTGCCAGTTGGTCAGCGCATGCTCGGAGTACACGTCCTGGTAATCCGCCTGGCCCTGAGGCCTTGTGAATGTTGACCTGTTTAAAGGTCTTACTCACATCGGCTACAGAGAGCGTGATCACACAGTCGTCCGGAACAGCTGATGCTCTCATGCATGTTTCAGTGTTACTTACCTCGAAGCGAGCATAGAAGTAATTTAGCTTGTCTGGTACGCTCGTGTCACTGGGTAGCTCGCGGCTGTGCTTCCCTTTGTAGTCTGTAATAGTTTGCAAGCCCTGTCACAGCCGACGAACGTCGGAGCCGGTGTAGTACGATTCGATCTTAGTCCTCTATTGATGCTTTGTCTGTTTGATGGTTCGTCGGAGGGCATAACGGGATTTCTTATAAGCTTCCGGGTTAGAATCCCGCTCCTTGAAAGCGGCGGCTCTACCCTTTAGCTCAGTGCGGATGTTGCCTGTAATCCATGGCTTCTGGTTGGGGTATGTACGTACAGTCACTGTGGTGACGACGTCATCGATGCCCTTATTGATGAAGCCAGTGACTGATGTGGTGTACTCCTCAGTGCTATCGGAAGAATCCCGGAACATATTCCAGTCTGTGCTAGCAAAACAGTGCTGTAGATTAGCATCTGCTTCATCTGACCACTTTTTTATTAGTTTTTGCTTTTAAGCAGGAATCAGGAGGATAGAATTATGGTCAGATTTGCCAAATGGAGGGCGAGGGAGAGCTTTGTACGCTTCTCTGTGCGTGAGGTAAAGGTGGTCTAGAGTTTTTTCCCCCCTGGTTGCACATTTAACATGCTGGTAGAAATGAGGTAAAATGGATTAAAGTTTCCCTGCATTAAAGTCCCTGGCCACTAGGAGCGCCGCCTCTGGATGAGCGTTTTCCTGTTTGCTTATGGCCGTATACAGTTCATTGAGTGCGGTCTTAGTGCCAGCATCGGTTTGTGGTGG
This sequence comes from Coregonus clupeaformis, assembly GCF_020615455.1. Classification (NCBI taxonomy): domain Eukaryota; kingdom Metazoa; phylum Chordata; class Actinopteri; order Salmoniformes; family Salmonidae; genus Coregonus; species Coregonus clupeaformis. Next base: position 64,641,433 of record NC_059220.1, on the reverse strand, counting down.
TAAATAGACAGCTACAAAGAATATAGATGAAAACTCTCTTGGTAGATCTAGTCCCCTGTAGCTCAGTTGGTAGAGCATGGTGCTTGCAACACCAGGGTTGAGGGTTCGTTTCCCACGGGGGGGCCAGTATGAAAAATGTATGCACTCACTAACTGTAAGTTGCTCTGGATAAGAGCGTCTGCTAAAATGTAAACGTCGATAGTGTGGTGTACAGCTTATCATGAGATACTCTACCTCAGGCGAGCAAAACCTCAAGACTTCCTTAGATATCGTGCACCAGCTGTTGTTTATAAATATACATAGACCGCCACCCCTTGTCTTACCAGAGGCTGCTGTTCTATCTTGCCGATACGGTGTATAACCCGCCAGTTGTATGTTATTCATGTCTTCGTTCAGCCACGACTCTGTGAAACATAAGATATTACCGTTTTTAATGTCCCTTTGGTAGGATACTCGTGCCTGTAGTTCGTCCACTTTATTATCAAGCGATTGTAAGTTGGCCAATAGTATCGATGGCAAAGGCAAATTAGCCACTTGTCGCCGGCTCCTTACCAAGCACCCCTATCTCCTCCTGCGATATCTCATTTTCTTTCTACTGCGAATGACGGGGATGAGGGCCCTGTTGGGTGTCTGGAACAAATCCCTCTCGTCCGACTCATTAAAGAAAAATTATTTGTCCAGTTCAAGGTGAGTAATCGCTGTTCTGATGTCCAGAAAATATTTTCGGTCATAAGAGACGGTAGCAGCAACATTATGTACAAAATAAGTTACAAACAATGCGAAAAAATACACAACATAGCACCGTTGGTTAAGAGTCCATAAAATGGCAGCCATCCCCTCCGGAGCCATCTTCAACACACCATGAAACAACACACCACACCACACCGCACTGCAACACAACACACCGCAACACAACACACTACACCACAACAATCCACAACAGACCGCACTGCAACACAACACTCCACAACACAACACACTGCAACGCAACACAACACACCACAACACAACACAACACACCGCAACACAACACAACACACCACAACACAACACTGCACAACACAACACTCCACAACACAACGCAACGCAACGCAACACAACACTCCACAACACAACACAACACACCGCAACACAACACAACACACCGCAACACAACACTCCACTCCACAACACAACACACTGCAACACAACACACCGCAACACAACACAACACAACGCAACCCAATACCCCACAACACAACGCAACGCAACACAACACTCCACAACACTGCACCACAACACACCACACCACAACACAACACACCGCAACACAACACAATGCACCGCAACACAACACATCGCACCGCACAGCAACACAACACACCGCACTGCAACACAACACTCCCCAACACACTGCACCGCACCGCAACACAACACACCACAACACAACACACCACAATACAACACACCACACCACACCACACCACAACACACCACACCACAACACACCACACCACACCACAATACAATACAACACACCACAACACAACACAACACAACACACCACACCACAATACAACACAACACAACACCCAACACAACATCAGAGTTTACTGTTGACATAATTTTGCTGGCATCCACAATCACTCTGCACCGCAACACAACACTCCACAACACAACACACCGCATCACAACACAACACTCCACAATACAACACACCGCAACACAACACTCCACAACACACCGCACTGCACTGCAACACAACACAACACAACACACCGCAACACAATACAACACACCACACCGCAACACACCACACCTTAACACACCACACCACAATACATCACACCACACCTCAACACAACACACCGCAACACAACACAACATACCGCAACACAACACAATGCACCGCAACACAACACTCCACAACACACCGCACCGCAACACAACACAACACACAGCAACACAACACAACACACAGCAACAAAACACTCCACAACACAGTGTGCCGCAACACAACACTCCACAACACACCGCACCGAACCACAACACACCACACCACAACACAACACAACACACCACACCACACCACACCACACCACACCACAATACAACACACCACACCACAACACAACACACCGCAACACAATACAACACACCACACCTTAACACACCACATCACAATACAACACACCACACCTCAACACACCACACCAAACCACACCTTAACACACCACACCACACCACACCACAACACAACACCCCACACAACAACAGAGTTTACTGTTGCAATAATTTCCCTGGCATCCACCATCCCTCCGTATTAACTCTCTGCCCCCTCAGGCCACTGAAGGGATTATGCCCTGTCTCTCTGCATTGTTATTAGCGGCTCCATCGGTGCTGATGTTGTTTGCTCGGCTCAGTGGTCTCGGGAGATTTAAGAGCCCTTGCGGGCAGTGAGCAGGACAGGCTGGAACAGAACAGAGGGGCAGAAGGGCACAGGAAGTGTGCTGAATCAAGAGTCTTGGTAGAGGCAAACGGTACATGACCTCTGGGCTAATTAACAAGGTCTTATAAGGACAGGTACAGGTAGTCTCTCGTTAGCTCCAATCTTATGCTATATCCCAAATGACACACTATTCTCTATATAGTGCACTACTTTTGACCAGGGTCCATAGGGCTCTGGTCAGAAGTAGTGCACCATGTAGGGAATAGGGTGCCATTTGGAAGTTAGACGAACAGTGCAGCCAGCAGGCTCCAAGGACCGTGTTCAGTATGATGTACGGGTGGCCGTGACGTTGACCCACTGGGGCCTGAATTAGACGCCCTGGCAGTGGATCAATACCATCCTCCCCTCCTCATCACCTCCCCCCTCCTCCCCTCCTCATCACCTCCCCCCTCCTCCCCTCCTCATCACCTCCCCTCTCCTTCCCTCATCACCTCCCCCATCCTCCCCTCCCTCATCACCTCCCCCTCTGCTAGGCTGCTGGGCAAGGCTACGGTATTGAGAAGCTACTCTCAGCTCCACTCCAAAATACCCCACTGAGGACAGGCAGGGGAGGGATGGGGAGAGAATAAGACACCCCCAGGCAGAATTATGCTTGTTGAACCACTCAATCACCCGGCTCAACAATTAAGAGTAGGTTTGTGTATCGTAGACAAACTTGCTCTCTCTCGCTCTCGCTCTCGCTCTCGCTCTCTCTCTCTTTTTTTTCTCTCTCTCTCTTTTTCTCTCTCTCTCTCTTTTTCTCTCTCTCTCGCACACACACACACACACACACACACACACACACACACACACACACACACACACACACAATGACGTGTAGAAGATAAACATCAAAGGAGAATGTATCAAAGGAGAATTTGTTCCTCTGAAAAGTCCTCACTTTTGTGAAGGGAGATGGAGATTAAGTTTTGATATTGTCAAAAATGCCATGACCTCTAGAGACGAGGATGATACTGACAGGCTCAAAGGGGTGCAAGAAAGCACTTCTTTATTTTAGGCACTTTATATCTTAGAGTGCCTTCCTTTAGAATAACACCCGAGACAATTCTGCTGAGGTAGCACTTCTGACAAATAGGAGCTGCTCTGCCTTTGTGTTTGCACAGTAGCACCAAGCACCACTACTATAGCTCATCCTGTTATCGAAGCATAATCTGAAGCATTATCACACATTTCCTCATGCTAACTCTATCGGACACTGCATGGAATTGTTTGGCTAAAATTACAATAGGTTACAGTAATGGGAAACTAGAAAAAATGAATTCACAGTAAAAAATATTCCTCAAAATGTTCCATATTCCTAATAGTCTACCTATAAGGACAATCCGAAACTGGAAGAAATGAATTCACAGTAAAACATATTCCTCAAAATGTTCCATATTCCAAATAGGCTACCTATAAGGACAATCCGAAACTGGAAGAAATGAATTTACAGTGAAAAATGTCCTCAAAATGTCCTTGAATATCCCTATGTTATAGGCTCCCTATAAGGTACATTAGCTAGCTTCTTCTTAATAGTCTCATCCCCAGTCACAGGAAGTAAAGGTCAGCAGGAGAATTCTCCCTGACACTTGGGGTTTTGTGGGTAATTTAAAGACATGTCAATGAAGACCTTTGGCTGGCTCGGGCGAGGAGTAGAGGAAACGTTCCATATTTATGACGCCTCCTTTTGAAGGGGATTAGAGGGATAAGTGTGAGGGAGTTGTGGGACTGTAAGAGGACTGATGTGCTTACCTCAGTGGATCACAGGAGGCACACAGATCACACATCACAATAACAATGAGGTGGCCATGACAGACAGGCCTGAGGATGAAGAGGGGTGGGTGGGGTTGGGGAGGTAGATCAATGCATGCATGTGGATGGAGGTGGAGGGGGTGGGGGTCGATTAATGGATACAGGTGGAGGGAGGTAGATGGAGGTGGATGTACGACAACAAACATTGTCTTATGTCAGATAGAATTGAGATAGAATTGAGGGACGAGCGTAACTATGGGAGGTGTGTAACAGTGTGCAGGAGGATATAGCACACAAGTGGTTGGGTATATTAATTGAGTACAATTTCCTTTTCTACTAAGATACCAGTACCCAGTAAGCCTGTTGTTCATTCGAAGCAGGAGTTTGAAAACAAATAAATGAAGGCCTTTGACATTAGATGAGCATTTGTTTCCATGTGTTTCTTACATCTGTTAGGCAGAGCTATGCTTTTGGAAGTCCTTAATTACAACAGCTCCAAGTTGGCTATAATAACCAAGGCTAATATAGGTTTATATTCTGCTTATGACAATGCACAGAGCCTTGAGATGTTCCACCAGAATCCAGTTTCTAAGGATGTGCCCCAACTGGCACCCTATCCTGCACTACTTTTGACCAGAGGCCTATGGGCCCTGGTCAAAAGTAGTGCACTGTTAGGTGCCATTCGGGACGCAGCCCCAGTTTTCTAACACCTCCATTCCATTACTCCCTGTCCCAGGGGACCTTCCTATCCTATCCTCTCCTATCGTCAGCCCTCCGGCTGTTCAGTAACACTGCTGACCTCCTCCAAGGATGCTACCTCTGCTGTGAGGATGTGCTGTCTGCCTGTCCGCCGTTTGCCGATAACAGATCCATTTGCACGCTCCTCGCTGCCCCGCCGTCACATATCTGATGCTGTATCGGTTTGATTTATCCCCCCTCCCTCTCCATTCCCTCCTCCCTCTCCTTATCCCAAAATAAATGCACAAATATGATTTTCCTATACACAAACCGTAAATGCCGTGCCATCATAATGATTGACTGTTGAATGGTGGGCTCTGGGAATTTCTGCTGTTAAGAAGAAAACTAGTTGAGTTATGAAAACAGATTTCCAAGTTCATGACCGTGGATGGATGAACATGAAAACGAATTGGACAGTGGACTGCATGTGCTTAAGTTATGTGAGGTGGGGTTTTTGATATGGGGATCACTGAAGAATCAATCCAAATGCTCTCCGAGTTCAAATGAATACAGAATACAGAAGGACCTCAAACTAGATCGCTTCTGATCTGAAGTATGAGGCTTCAATATCTAACGATACAGTATCTGAGAAATGAATTAATGTGCAAAATTATTGGGATTTAGCGCTTGTGGAAAGGTGTAGGCTAATTTAGAAGGAAAACTCGTATTTCCTTGCGGGTGGCATCATTTACAAGTTGTGCATTTAATAGTCCCCATCATCTCCAGGCCCCATCACATTACTTCCTCTACGCTACGTCCCAAATGACACCATTTTCCCTAAATAGTGCACTATTTTTGACCAGGGCCCTGGGCACTACATAGGGAATAGGGTGCCATTTGGGAAGCAGGCTATATCCATATTCAGTAAGAGCTTATTAGCTGGTAACTCCGACCATTTTATAACAACCTCTGGAGAGGCTCTGTGGCGAGATCCAAGGTGAAGACATGGTAAATGTTTAATAAGTGTTATGATCTGGGCTCGGCACTCGTTAACAGATGCATGGCCCCTGAGGGGTGAAACACCTGAAGAGGAGGTGAGAGAAGAGCACGAACACCTCAGATCATCTTAACTCTGGAGCACTGCAAGCAGAGTCTACAGGGCCTTTTCCCTCTGCTCTGCCTCGGCAACTGAGGCATCTGAAGCCAAGGCATGAAGTGGGTGGGAGAGCAGCGAGCAGAGGTATTATGAGACGCCACACGGCATGCTGAAGTGGCTGTGTTGGTGTGTTCTATTGATGATTAGGCCTGATGTCAAGGATGTGTTAGTGTAACGATCCCTGCAGTCTGAGTCGGTTTCTGTCTGGGTATTAGTTTTTCTGCTCGGGATCTCCAGTTTCCCGAGGGTTCTGGAACGCTCCCTACCTGGTTGCCGGGCAACGTTGCTAGGCGGGAGCTCTCTTGATTTCCGCACCTGCATCCCATCAGCAATCTGCACACCTGGTCCTGATCATCACCCTTCTTAGGCTCTGTCCTAACATCCATTCCCTGCCGGATCGTTAGCCATGAACAGTATGTTTGTCCGTGTATCAGCCTTGGAACTTCTAGCGTTAGTTTTGTTGTTTTGCACCTTTTTGACTTGCTGTATACTTACCTCCGTTTTGTTCTATCTGCAGTCACTCACCCGGAACCTTCACCCAACCTCTGCCTGATGGTCGGCGGCTGCCGAGCCATTACTGGACCTACCACTGCACCCTCAACAACCCATCCACGCCACCCGCTCTGTTCCCTGGATTATTCAGCCTCACTCGTGGATCTACTAAATAAACACTCACCTTTGTTTCAATTTACCTTGTCCTGGTCTGCTTCTGGGTTCTGGCTTAGTAAACCGTGACAGAACGATCCGGCCAGTAATGAACCCAGCGGACCTGGACTCTGTTCGCCATGCCATTACCCATCAGGAGAAGATGTTGGGCCATCATAGCACGGAGCTACAGGAGATCGCGTTGGCAGTTCGGAACCTTTCTACCGGTCTGACGGAGGTCCAGAACCAGCGCAAGTTTCCGGTGGAGGATCCACTACCGGTTTCACCCATCTCGCCTGCCGCTTCTGGAGCTGTGTCCTTCCGTGAGCCCAAGGTTCCGACGCCGGATAAATATGAGGGGAGCTGGGAAGATGCCGTTCTTTCCTTATGCAGTGTGGGTTAGTGTTCGATCTACAGCCCTACTCTTATGCCACAGACAAGGCTAGGATAGCCTTTGTGATTGAGTTGCTGCGTGGTCGAGCGCTGGAGTGGGCTTCAGCCGTTTGGGAACGACAAGACCCCTGCATGGCTTCATACCAGGGGTTCACGGCCGAGATGAGGAAGCTCTTCGACCATTCCGTCCGAGGGAGGGACGCAGCTAGGCGCCTGTTTTCGCTTCACCAAGGAACTCGCAGCGTGGCCGACTTCGTGATCGAGTTCAAGACGTTGGCTGTGGAGAGTGGGTGGAATGAGAGTCTCTGCAAGCGGCCTTTTACCAGGGTCTGTCGGAGCAGCTCAAGGATGAGTTGATCTCCTATCCGGAGCCTAGTGACCTGGACAGCTTGGTAGCCTTGTCTATTCGGGTGGATAATCGAGTCCGAGAGCGAAGGAGGGAGAAGCAATGGGTTCCGTCCAATCGATCAGCTTCTCAGGTTCCAGTCGGGTCGGGATTGGACCAGAATACGTCGATCATCGTCCACCACACAGGATTAGTGGAGAGGTCCTGTCTCCCGACTCTGAACCAATGCAAGTAGGGCGGCACGGGTTAACCAAGGAGGAACGCCAACTCAGACGTAGGACTAACTGTTGCCTCTACTGTGGTGGTTCGGGACATTACCTCGCCACCTGTTCCCGGCGGTCGTCAAACTGCGCGGCTCGCTAAAGTTGGGAGGACTTTTAGCGAGCCAGTTTCGACCTCTCAATACCTCTGTCAGACCCCGTTTCCCGGGCTACCCTTATGAACAGGAATCAGAGCTTAGCGATTAACGCTTTTATCGATTCAGGTGCCGATGGAAGCTTTCTTGATGCCGAGTTGGTGGAACAGCTGGGGCTTTCCAAGGAGCAATTGCCGGAAGCCATTAGGCGACCACTCTGAACGGCAGTAGTCTGGCACGTATCACGATGAGGACTGAACCGGTTAAGATGCTGTTGTCGGGGAATCATTCGGAGATGATTTCATTCTTCATTCTGCCGTCTTCCCATGTTCCTCTGGTCCTTGGATACCCCTGGCTGAAGGAACACAATCCCACGTTCGATTGGGTGACGGGCAAGGTAACGAGTTGGAGCCTTGATTGTCATGCTAACTGTCTCAAGACTGCCTGTCCCCATTCGGTTCCCAGTCAGGTGATTGAGGCTAAACCCCCAGATTTGTCCCTGGTTCCCGAGACATATCACGATTTGGGGGAAGTGTTCAGTAAGCAGAAGGCTCTGTCACTCCCTCCCCACCGACCATATGATTGTGCCATCAACCTGTTCCCTGGAGCTGTCTACCCCAAGGGAAGGTTATACGTATCTCCCGACCTGAACGTGAGGCTTTGGAGACCTACATCAAGGAGTCCCTAGCTGCTGGTCTCGTTCGTCCCTCGTCATCACCCCTGGGGGCAGGATTCTTCTTTGTGGGTAAGAAGGATGGCTCTCTTCGACCGTGTATTGATTATCGGGGGTTGAATGACATCACGGTCAAGAACAAGTATCCCCTGCCCTTGATGAGTTCTGCCTTCGACTCCTTACAGGGTGCTATGGTGTTCACCAAGCTAGACCTACGCAATCGTATCACATGGTCCCGGATCAGAGAGGGGACGAGTGGTTGACGGGTTTCAATACACCGATGGGTCACTTCGAGTATCAGGTGATGCCGTTTGGACTGACCAATGCTCCAGCGGTATTCCAGAGTATGGTGAACGACGTCCTGAGAGATATGATCGGTCTCTTTGTGTTTGTTTACCTGGATGACATTCTGATCTTCTCGAAGGAACCTTCCGACCACGTCCAGCATGTCCGGCAGGTTCTGCAGCGATTGTTGGAGAATCGCCTGTTCGTGAAGGCCGAGAAGTGCGAGTTTCACGCCCACACGACATCCTTTCTCGGGTACATCATCTCCAGGGGAGAGATTAGGATGGACCAGGAGAAGGTTAGAGCGGTTCTGGAATGGGCCCAGCCCGGTACGAGATTGCAGCTCCAGAGATTTTTGGGGTTTGCGAATTTCTACCGCAGATTCATCCGGGATTACAGCCGTGTGGCCGCTCCGTTAACTGCCTTGACTTCCAGTATCAGGATCTTCAAGTGGAATCCGGAGGCGGATCGAGCGTTTCTGGATTTGAAGAGGCGATTCACCAACGCACCGATTCTCTCTCAACCGGACACGGCCCGTCAGTTCGTCGTTGAAGTGGACGCGTCTGATGTGGGAGTTGGCGCCATCCTGTCGCCAGCGATGCTCCACGGACAGTAAACTCCATCCCTGCGCCTACTACTCTCGTCACCTTTCGCCTGCGGAGAGGAATTACGATGTGGGTAACCGGGAGCTTCGCGGTGAAACTTGCCTTGGAGGAGTGGCGCCACTGGTTGGAGGGGGCGGAGCAACCGTTTTTGTCTGGACTGACCACAAGAATCTTGCTTACGTGCAATCGGCTAGACGTCTCAACTCCCCGTCAGGCCAGGTGGGCGTTGTTTTTCGGACGCATTCAATTTTTTCCCTGACGTTCCGACCTGGATCTAAGAACGGCAAGGCGGACGCCTTGTCCCGGATGTTCTCCAAGACGGAGGAGAGTGGGTCCAAGACCGAGACAATTCTCCCCCGGAACTGCGTCGTGGGAGCTGTTAGGTGGAAGATTGAGGAGGAGGTGATGGCGGCCCTTCGGACGCAGCCCGGTCCAGTAACGGTCCACCCGGTCGGTTGTTTGTGCCTGAGTCGGTTCGTCCTGCTGTCCTCAAATGGTCCCACGCCAGCAAGATGGCTTGTCACCCTGGCGTGGCTCGGACGATGGCGTTTCTTCGCAGACGTTTTTGGTGGCCTGCCATGGCCGAGGATACTCGGGGTTATGTTGCTGCCTGTCCAGTGTGTGCGCAGAATAAGAGTACCAATCGGCCCAGCTCTGGACTACTTCACCCCCTTCCTATTCCCCGGCGACCATGGTCGCATCTGGCCCTGGACTTTGTCACTGGGTTGCCCGCTTCTGAGGGAAACACGGTCGTTCTGACTATCGTGGACAGATTCAGCAAGTTCGCCCACTTTGTGCCTATTGCCAAGCTTCCCTCTGCCTCGGAGACGTCCGAGATCCTGGTTAGGGAGGTTTTCAGGGTCCACGGTTTGCCCAGTGATATCGTTTCCGACCGTGGCCCTCAGTTTACCTCTGCTGTCTGGAAGTCCTTCTGTTTGGCCATTGGAGCTACAGTCAGCCTCACATCTGGTTTTCACCCCCAATCTAATGGTCAGGCGGAGAGAGCCAACCAGAAGATGGAATCCACGCTACGCTGCCTTGTCTCCTCCAACCCCACCTCCTGGGTCTCTCAGTTGCCTTGGGTTGAGTATGCCCACAATACTCTCCCTACATCTGCCACTGGGATGTCTCCCTTCCAGTGCCTGTATGGCTACCAACCTCCCTTGTTCCCTTCTCAGGAGAAGGAGCTCTCAGTGCCCTCTGTTCAGGCCCATATTCGTCGTTGCCACCGGACCTGGCATCGGGCCAGAAAGGCACTCCTTAGAGTTTCGGACCGGTATCAGCTCCAGGCAAATCGTCGCCGGATCCCCGCTCCCACCTATACCATCGGAGCTAGGGTCTGGTTGGCCACACGGGATCTTCCTTTACGGACTGAGTCTAGGAAGTTGTTACCGAAGTTCATTGGTCCGTTTGTGGTGGAGAAGGTGATCAATCCGGTGGCAGTTCGACTCAAACTACCGAGGACGCTCAGAGTCCATCCCACCTTTCATGTCTCCTGCCTCAAGCCTGTTCTCCTCAGTCCTCTGTTGCCTCCTCCGCCTCCTCCTCCTCCTCCTCGGATGATCGGAGGTGGTCCTGCCTACACGGTGCGACGCATCATGGATTCCAGACGGCGGGGCCGGGGTTTCCAGTATCTCGTGGACTGGGAGGGGTATGGTCCTGAAGAGAGGAGTTGGATTCCGCGGCGACAGATCCTAGATGCTGACCTCATTCGTGACTTCTACCGCCTCCATCCTGGCGCTCCGGGAGTCCGCCCGGTGGCGTTCGTCGGAGGGGGGTACTGTAACGATCCCTGCAGTCTGAGTCGGTTTCTGTCTGGGTATTAGTTTTTCTGCTCGGGATCTCCAGTTTCCCGAGGGTTCTGGAACGCTCCCTGCCTGGTTGCCGGGCAACGTTGCTAGGCGGGAGCTCTCTTGATTTCCGCACCTGCATCCCATCAGCAATCTGCACACCTGGTCCTGATCATCACCCTTCTTAGGCTCTGTCCTAACATCCATTCCCTGCCGGATCGTTAGCCATGAACAGTATGTTTGTCCGTGTATCAGCCTTGGAACTTCTAGCGTTAGTTTTGTTGTTTTGCACCTTTTTGACTTGCTGTATACTTACCTCCGTTTTGTTCTATCTGCAGTCACTCACCCGGAACCTTCACCCAACCTCTGCCTGATGGTCGGCGGCTGCCGAGCCATTACTGGACCTACCACTGCACCCTCAACAACCCATCCACGCCACCCGCTCTGTTCCCTGGATTATTCAGCCTCACTCGTGGATCTACTAAATAAACACTCACCTTTGTTTCAATTTACCTTGTCCTGGTCTGCTTCTGGGTTCTGGCTTAGTAAACCGTGACAGTTAGGTTACTTCCATATTCCCTATAATGTGCATTACTATTGAAGGCTCTGGTCAAAAGTAATGCACAAGGTAGGAAATAGGGTGCCATTTGGGACATAGTTTTACTCTCAAATTTTTCAAGGATTTTCTTATTGTTCTACCAAGGTCTTTGAGATAAATACAGGATACATTCCATCTCTGAAAGACATGTTGACACCAACAGTTTACTGTACATACATGACCAATACTTTAACAGACCTACTGAAATCCAGGAAGAAACTCTGAATTAATCAAATATTATACAAAATATTGCCTCTACTTTTTCACAAATAGCTTTCTCTCCACCAGAAAAAGAAAGACTTGAAAAACAATGTTTCTTGAACAATTCAGAAATACTTGAAAAAACTCAGAGACACTTGGAAAAA